>NC_088602.1:133984463-134286777 GCF_036013475.1 Columba livia | reverse complement strand
TAATAGGTATTTCTTAATGAGCACCTAACAACAGCACAAGAAATGTCTGTCTCTGTCCACCTTTCACTGCCTACTCCCCCTGTTCCCCTTGTCCTCTCCACAATTGAAATGTTTAGCTTTACTTCATCCTCACAGCAAGGAATGGATTAAGCAGAATTACTTACTGCTATGCCAATTAAGGAGGAATTAATTACAACTTTGCCTCCTGTCCCTCTAAGGTTGCAAGTTTGTCTACCAAAACAAATCTGAATGTAACTAAGCGTGAGCTGCAAACACTCAGGAGGACGTGGGTACCAAAGTTTTCCTCTTGCTGCATTCAAACCCCTGGCTGCACTGGGGTGACTTAACCCAAGTTCTTCTCTCCAGGCAAAAGCTTTGCAAAGCTGAGCTGTTGTGCTCTTCAGTACTTCAGTTCCCCAGGCGTGTAAAAACGGACAATAACAACACCTATTTGTCAGCGGCATTGTGCAAGTTAATCCCTTAATATTTGGAAAGCACCTTGAGATCTTAGCACAGAGGCCATGACAGCAGTGCTTTATTGTAATAAATTGGGCCATGTTCCAATTAGACTGTTTCTACTGAACTCTCTCTGGACTTCGACTCAGGACATCTTTGGCTTCTGGAGTTATATGCACACTCTCCAAACCAAAAAACTGGAAAGCCACACAAGAATCTTTTCTTTAGCAGACCATTTATTCCTTATTTATTTTTTTCCTGAAGAAATACTTCTCCATACCACCCACGTTCACTTCTAAGCTAATTATACTTTGAACTACAACCAGTATAAAAGTGATTATAGCATACTGAGTCAAGGGAAGGCCTAGTCAAATAAACAGGATAACTTCCCTTGGTCTGTCTCTCACTTTTTTCCACTGGATGATGAATCCAAAACCTGTACAGCCACACACCTTTAGAAAATACTAAAACAACCTTCATTTCTTCCTTTTTGCCACTCCTGTACATTTCCAGCTGCACCCTCCTCAACCTATAAATTGCCAGCCAAACCTTCCTGTTCACCCTGGTTACAGAATGAAATTAAGCAATTCCAAATGAACCACCACCACTACTTTAAAAAATAAATAAATAAATAAATAAAAAGCAAGAACAAGAACCGAGTGCTCCATATCATGCCACCATCCACACCATCCATTTACAATGTAAAAAGTCAGACAGAAGGTGGCTAGGTGTATCTCTCACACAAATTTACTTACATAGGTTCCCCCCACCTTCCCATGCCTGCCATTCCTTTTCCCATTCCTTTTTTTCACCTCACCACAAGACCATGGATGTTCTGCAGACAAGTGTTTCATAGTGAGGCTGTATCCCCTCAAAGAGTTAAAAGCTCCTTTTGACTTTAGCACCTTCTGAAGCGTGTGAGGACGATGCCTAACCCTGCAAAGTTCTCCGCAGTTTCAGCTGCCACTGATTCCAACAGAAATTTTGGGCACTCCATTTTGAGCTTTAGAATATCAGGATAATAAATTACTATCATCTCTTTTTTAATTAATTCGTGGTGTTTTTCTATGAAGCCATACCTTGTGAGTCTAACTGTTCTGCTTTGTTAGTCATATTGCATATTTATTGCATTATAAAAGGACAGTGTTGTACCAGCAGAATATCACCCTGAATATCTCTTTCTTGCATAGAATAAATGTAGTGATGCATATTTGGATGAATCATCACACAGAACAGAGACACCCAGAAAAAGTACCCCACTGACTTGACTAAAGCATCTTTAGAGATATACTTTTGATATAATTGTTCTGAGACTGTATTTTTCTTGAAGTCTAGCTTTTTTAACACAGCAAAAAGAGGCACTATTTACCTAAAGCAAAATATTTTAGTTCAGATCTTTGCCATTATTTATTCTAGTCTGTATGTCACATCTATATAGCTTATATCATTATTGACACAGCTACATGAGTAATAACATGTATCATGCCTCTATCTTTCTGTACACAACTCACATAAAGAAGACGATAGTTCATCCATATGAGTTACTGTTAAAGGTATACTTTCAAAAACCAGAAATCAATTGTTCATCACAGTAATTGACTGTGGTCATTTATTACATCTCTGCTGTAGATACTGCTCTGCTTTACAGGTGACATGCCATAACAACAGGCATTATGAAAACACTGCAGAAGTTTCAACTTTCTAAAAGATAAATACATTAGAGTAGTCTTTTGCAATGTGTGATAAACAGGAGAGGAAAACAGTCACAGGAAAAAAAAAAAAAAGGATGAAGCAAAAATGGTGCTGGTTTGCTGGTATAGTGACATACTATTCTAATACACCTCTTTGGGAACCTGTTTCTCATACAATCTGATAACTTATCACCCATGCCCTCTTGCAACTGACTCCTACTAAACATTTAGAGGTTCTGGCTTGATTATCTGAATATGATGGAAGACACCAAATGCTGATGAAGTAGAGCTTTTGAACTGAAGAACCCACATACCTTGCACGTATATAAAATTGTCAAAATAGGACAACAAGCAGTTTTATACAACTAGAGCTTTGGAGTGTCACAGCCATAATGTGTTGCTTTAATTTTATTCCTTTAATAAACTAAAAATATATATAAAAGCATTATCCAAGCTATCAGACTTAGTAACGCACATTGACCAAAAAGGAATTAAAGAAGAAACAAAACCAGGTTGCATAAACAAAGAGGCAATCAAAAGTTCAAAAAATAATTTCAAATCTCCCAGTCAACATAGCTGGGAAACCCAGGAGCTCAGCCTCTCGGCTGAACTGTGTGAAGGGACAGCATGAATCTCTTCCTGTTTAGTATCCTGTGTGCCCTACCTCAAGATTAGATGTTGAGAAAGAAGGGTTTGGGTTTTGCTTGCCTATCTAGATACTTAGTTGGCCTTCAGTGCCTCCACTGTAAAACCTGTAAGGCATTACATATGTCCCATTCCTTATTCTACATCAGCGTCCAGCAGTAATGCTTTTAGTTAATATTGCCTCTGTTTCACAGAACAAAAAGAAAATATAAGTTCTAATTTGGATTATTAGCAATACATCATACTACCAACCAAATGTAACATGTAGCAGCGATACTTAAAAATAAAAATACTATACTAAAATGGGCCAAAATCTATTATTTAATTGATGCCATGTACACCCATTTAAGCTTTGCACAAATGCTTCTTCATTCCCGAAACATGAAATCAGCCCAAGGGGACTGCAAGCTATGCTGTATTTTCCATGTTTCACTTCAATAAAATATTACAAATACGTTACCATGTATCTGGGATTTTTTCTGCAATCATCATAACAAACCAATATTTTCACAATGTCGCCACAAACCACAGCTATTACCTCACACAAGAGCACAATGTTTTGGCAATGTAGTGCAAATAGTAGGAACAACTTCACCATCATCTTCCAAAATAGTTCTTTGAGCACATTTCCCAAAAAAAACAGTAGCAACAAAAGCTCTGCACTTTCATTCCTTCCCTCCACCCTCCTCATGAATGGGAAGAAAGCAGTGAAACATGCAGTGCCCTCTCTTCCATCTTCTGGTTCTTAAAAGGCTCTGGATCACAGTCACACACAGCTAAATCACACTAAAGTCAACAGGAAACATTCCAAAACGTGGAGAAATTACGTACATTATTTAGCCTGAACACTTCAGAATCAGGCTTAATGAAAACTGGCTGTTTAATGTCTGCTTATAACACAGGTTCTAAACAAGCAAGGGGGAGAGCTGGGGCAATACCTACATTATGTCAAAAACATGAGAAGCAACCCATTTTAATGTGAAAATGACATTGTCAAATACAGTGGAAAAATATGAAGATAAGGTGAAAATTCTTTTGTTAGTGTCCTGATCTTGTAGCAAGCCCAAAAATCTATAGAACTTCAAAGGAGTCACAGCCTCTCAGAGCCTAACAGGTCTGGCCTTTATTTGTGTGTTCAATCTACCATATTTCTTCTCAGACGTTACTCAAAATGGTTTCAAGCAACTTACTGTTAATAAGGATTAAACCTACTTAACTGAAGTATTTCCAGAGATCACATCACTATCGAGGCCTGATTAATGGGTCTTGAAGTCTATAGCAGTGAGGCTGCACTCCTTATATATTCTAAATATGACTATATATTTGCATTCTAGATTCTTTCTCAGTGAAAACTAGTGCATGCTAAATAAATTCCATAATCCCACATCTTGTATACAAAGGGCATCACACACATCCTGCAACTTAAGCTATTCTCCTGAAATTATCTTAGTCTCACACAATCACACTTCAGACACCCCATATGTCCAGTTTGGTTATTCCTCCTTTAAAAAGCTAATAAATGTAATACTTAGATACAACTGTATTTCACCTAAAAACAATTCTCTGCAGCGCTTTGTGCCAGGAAAAGCCTCAATAGGAATAATTAACAAGGCTTCCACTTTATTTTCTTCCCGTTTAATGGGCCCAATCCAACACCCAAGTTAAATCAATGAGAGCCTCACAATTGTTTTCAGTGGGAGCTGGACAGGGCCGCACGACCGTACATGAATGTGGGGATTGTGCAAGGAGGCCGAACGACAAGCGAAGCCTCTGTTCATTCACACGATGATACTGCAAAGAGAGAGGAAGAACAAACTTCCCTGTGATGTTCCTGTTACCCAGAGTTGCAGAGGAGCCAGTAATAAAAGCTCTGGAGGTGAGGGCAAGCAGTGCTCTTCGGACTTCATCAGTCCTTGTCCTCTTCTCTGAGACTATGAATAAGAGCACCAAATCCATTTGCTGAAAAGCAGATTGACACAAGGCCCCTGGTGCCTGGTCAACAACAACTTTTACCTGTTACTCTCCTGAGGTGTTTTTAAAAATTTAAAAACACAATAAAAGACCCATCCTTGGTGCTACATATGCCTTCCTGGTGCTATACATGCCCTCCTATTCAACAGGGTTATTTTCCTCTCAAAAATAAGCCATCTGCGCAGCAGTTCACAATTACAACGCATGTGTATTGCTTTGCCGAACTCTACCTGATGCAGATCAATTTATTTCAGGCACTCACTTTGATATTTCACACAGATAAAAATGAGAGAGAAAACCAGTCTTCTTACACACACGTTCATCCTTTACTCCTGCTTTCAGTGTTAAATACAACATCAGAATCTTTGAAAACACAGAGGTTATATAGCTTTTGAAATGTAGGAGCCAACTTCATTCTAGAGACTTTCAAAATCTGTACCTAGGGCTTCCTGGAAGACACAAAGAGCACACAACGCTTCAAGTGATTCCTGAAGTCCTCTACTGACATGTGCCTGACCTCACTTTGCCTCATACACTGGAGACAGACAGTCAAAGAAACTGGCAAGCTGCTATTCCATAGCCATTTGGCACCTGCATACTGTCAACCTCATTTTATTTCGGATTATGACAACAGGCTATGAAGAGAGTTGAAGTCCAACCTTTGAACCTGGTCATTCATACCCAGCTTTAATGCGAATGCAGCTGTAACCTTATGGTAACACAGAACTGGCTGAAAATCAGGAGAAGGAGCCACACTAGATGCACCAAGTGCATCGTCCTCTGCGAACCAGCCTCTCTCCACCTCAAGTGTTTTGTAATTCGGATGTCTAAACTTAATGGGAAGGGTGACACAACACAGCAGTTTGTTTAAAACCAACAGAAAGAGACAAAACTTGAATTTTAGTGGTGGAATGGAAGAAGAGAAAAAAGAAAAAAAAAAGGAAAGAAAAAAAGAAGGGCGAGAACAAGGTATTTATTCAATCCTTTTTAACTTAAGAGAACTTAGCCTTAATAGTGTAAATCAAATTAAACAGTTCAGGGACCTGGTTTGAAAGCTGCCATTTTAATAAAAAGAGGGACAATTGGCAGGTTGTTTAAAACTGTAGCTACACTCTCATACCCTCCGCCTCCTCCTCCTCCCAACCCTTCCTCCCACACCACCAACCACCATCTGAAATGTACCTGGCCACGCACGCCCTCCGGAACTCCCTTCCAACCACAGAGGATTGGAGTAACCTACAGAAAATAAACTGACAAAAAATATGACTATATTACCTAAAAGAAGAAGGAGGAGGCGGAGAAGCAAAGAAAATGACCAAATTGTTGACGTTGGTCAAGGAGACTTTCCCCTCTAAAATTTCCAAGAACACGAAGGCCGAATAGTAAAGGTTTCATTATTAATCTGGTCGTAGTGTTTGTTACAGAATTTCTTGTTATCCATCCCTGAATACAGGAGCTTATTCTTGTGCAATCGTTAGCACTGAACAGCAGCTAGGCTGCTTTTTCCCGATCCTGAAGAAACCCATTTTATGGCATCCAGCATGAAGAACTGTTTCCCTAATAAAATGGTTAAGTAACTTCAGTAGAGTTCCTATGGAAAGGCACAGAGACACAGAGGCTGGAGAACTGGCTTTCTTGCTTTCCAGGAGGACCAACACTTAGAGGGCCTCACAATCTTCTTAATTTAATAAATTTATTGTTTTAATCTCCACCTGTAGAAAGCATACGCAACTGCTTGTGAGAAGAAGGTGAAAGAAGAAGCACTGAGGAAAGAACAGAGAGGAGAGGAATAATACAGAGGGCTGCAAGTCTACTAGCTTGCTAGGGCTATAACCTTAATACTGCTAAGGCTTATTTCACACATATTTTTTTTAAAAGTCGGATTTTTGATGTTCATACATTATGATTCATCTAAAACTACACAGAAGCTTTTAAGTTTGCAGTATTATCATAATTTTATCCATAGAGATCAAACTTTATCTTTCTTTCATCATCTTGGATGTTCTCCACAAAAAGACAGGCAAATAAAATATAATAGTTAAAAGCAGTACTTTTTTGAGACTACATTACATAGAGACAAGGAAATCTTTATGAAATGAGAGCGTAAATAACAATTAGTCCTTTTATTCACCCTCCTGACATCTCAGAAGCAAACAATCCAGACCTACTTTTAAATGAAAATTACATTTATTGAGAAAAGCAGCCAGCAACATGATGATCTGATATAAGCGGCTCTCTAGACACAGCAGCAAAGAACCTTTAGCCCTGTCCAAAGGTGTTAACAACACAGTACTAATGTGACACGGCACTAAATGGATGGCCAAACACAGAGGCTTTGTTACATGCAGGAGGTTGCATTTTCGTCATCTTTTTCCAAACGTGCACCTAAGGGAAAATACTATCAAACCTTTTCAAAGAAGAAAAGCAAAGAAAAAACATTTTTTTTTTTCCTATACATTTTTAGGATAGATCTAGAAAAGGCAAAGAAATAATATATAAATTGAAAACAAAGAGTGAATGCTCCAAAGACTTTTGATTTTTTGTACAGTACATTTTCTTCTGCTTAACCCATTAAGAGTATAACATGGATTGGTTAGAGTACCAAATTAATACATATTCAAATCTTCTCCTAACTTTTTCTTTTTTTTTTAAGTATTTCATGAATAGGCTTTTAACAAAGATTATCAGTCTCATTCATTCTAAACCTTTAAACAGATGAATTGGGTCAAAACGATTGTATTATATACCTGTAATTTATGCTATCAACTTTCCTTTCCACCACTGCACCACTAAAGGAAAACTACCGTTGTGATTTAAAGCTGTAAATTCAGATCAAATGGGAAAGTGTTAAATTCAGAAGGGCTTTTGGTCCATTAACTTCCATGCTGATTTGACACGCTCCGCAGTGCTTGGGCAACAGACTCTGCTATACAACGTACTCCTAAGCAAACAGTGCTTTGTGTCATAAACCATCTGGGGTGTCAGTTCTAAGGGCCACTCGTCTAAACTCCTCCGATACACTTGGAAATGCTGAGGTGCAGAACAGAAACTTTTCTTCGACACAAAATCCCTTTTACAAGAGTAAGGACATGCTGCTGTCAGAGGAACGACGGAAGGCACAAAATTTTGGCTAAGGCAGTTGTTTTCGTTATTCCACTGAAGAAAACCATTGGGCACATAAGCTTTCTAAAAACACCACAGTTTTTCTAAGGTACCAATAAAAGTGATACCATTCATAACCTGGACAGTGCTGCCTTTCATATCAGAGCCTATAGTTGCAAAGCTAAGTGCCAAGCAGATGGTTGAAATCTGTTTTGTATAAAAAGTGTGCATGCACACGTGGGTTTTTTAGATGGAGTTCTTTGTATTCATATTCAGGCCTAGGTTCTAGCCATCAAAACACTGGCACTGAAGCAATCATTAGCAGCATTTTAGACAACTGGCAACTAAGGTATTCACAGTTCTCCACAAAATGTTCAGCTAATATCTCCCAGATGTATAATTAAGGCAAAAGATCATCTTCTTAAATTGTTATCAGTACTCTGGATAGCCTTTCAATAGACTGCACATGTATGTAAAAAGCTATTTTATTTATCTTTTTTTTTTTTTTTAATTATGTTCTAACTTCTATTACACTCTAAGTTTCTATAGCTGCTTTTAAAGATACAGGTTTCCATGTCAGACTCTAGCCAACTATAACAGCAGCAACTTCATTCATCTTTCCAATAAACACCAAGAAGGAAATTCTATAAATCATTTTAACAATAAGACTCTGTCTATTTCTTAACTATTTAGTTTATTTAAAACAAAAATATAGTCTAGGCTATGCTGCTTCGGTGGATATCGGCTCCAGATGAGGGCAGCGAACCCTCCAAGTATCCACTGCTGTTAACAGTGGACAACCTGTGGCAGGTCACCTCTGCTGCAAGTACCTCAGTCAACCCATTT
Organism: Columba livia; assembly: GCF_036013475.1. Taxonomy (NCBI): domain Eukaryota; kingdom Metazoa; phylum Chordata; class Aves; order Columbiformes; family Columbidae; genus Columba; species Columba livia. The sequence continues at coordinate 134,278,066 of NC_088602.1, read as the reverse complement.
GTAAGTAGGTTGTTTATTACCACAAACAGCAAAACCAGAACTGCTTAGCAGCATGTGGCTCTGCTGTCTGCCTGGGGTTCTCATGGAATCTAGGAACTGGTGACAATAATTTGCCTGGTGACAAATTAACAGAGGTCACGCTTTTGACAACTGAGGCTATCAAACAAACGTATATTTGTAAGAACGCTGTTTTGTGCAGAGGTCTCACTTAAGACCTTGGTGGACACAACTGGGAATTACTACCTTAGGAAACACAGAGTTTCAAAACAAAGATTGATTTTGTTAACAGTGCCAAGTCCACTAAGGCCCAGATGTTAGTCCTGGCAGAATTCAGGTACATTTACATCGCTACCATTCTCATCATTCTAATCTGGAGGGATACAAGTTATTTAGGAGGAACAGATAAGTTAATGTGCCTTAACAAAGACCCAGAGCTTTTGAAACCTACAGAACTGCAGAATTCTCTCCCGACGCTTCAGAAATTCTGCAACTGATAGAAGTTTGCTGCAGATGAAGGTAAGTCGGGCTTCTCCTCAGTGATCTCCTTGTGGGTCACCATTTCATGCCATCTTGGTTTACTGGGGTGAAAAACATGAGCCTTTTTCATAGAGTTTAGATGAACATTAATTAATTAGGTCTACATTTTTAGGGCCTGACACTGAACTTCAGCACCACTGAAGCCAAACATGCAGAACTGAATAGACACTTTTTAAAAGGATGTCTTGACTGGCCCTATAACAAAATAGGTCTTTGTGAACACACTGCTGAATAACTACTACTGAAACACTATGGAACATGCCTGGCTATAAACCGTTATCTTGAAAGTAGTGTCCCTCTTAAAAAGCTTATCAAAGAAAATAGCTTAATAGTTCAGTCATAATATTCATAGACTACAGAGATCAAATTCACCCAGGACTCCTTAGTTCATACTCATTTTCTCAATGGTGTATAGTAAGAGATGCAACACAGAGACTAGATCTAAATCTACCTGCAGACTCCAGCGATTCAGCTCTACTCTTACTGAGCAGACAGCTGGTAATGAGAAAAAAAAATACTAAAACAGATAAGAAGAACTTTTAAGATGAATAAGAAAATAATTCCTCCCTTTTAATAAACCTGTTTAATTTCCTTCATTTTGGATCTCCGTCACACATTATAAAAACAGATGTCAAATACGCGGGTAAGAATCACAATGCATTTTGTGTTCTGCAGTGTGGGTTTTGCTTTTAAGCTCGTTGTGGCTGCCTACATTGCTGCTTTCAGTAGAGTCTGTTCCTCACATTAATACTCTCCATGTGAAGAATTTTTTCCTGGACTCCCCTAGTGCCTGGTCCTTAGGTTATAAAACATATGACAGCTCTTGTACATAAGGCTGAAGATGTTAATTGTTCTCCAGGGTGAAACCTTTACCTGACCGTTAGCAGCACACATTGTCTCTCAATTTATTGCTTAAGCACTGCGGGTGCGGCTACCTAACTCCAGTTCTCTGAATTTCCCTCCAGGTAGGGAGTTAGTGTAGAAGGGAGTTAACTGGAGGGGCTACAGACAGTATTCCCTCCCAGCCCTAACCAATGCGGCTGGGGCTGTAAATATTTTTTTATATTATTACTTATACTCCAAAGTCCCTATTTTACATATTTAAGTAATTTGAATATTATAGTTCATCTTGCTAGAATGAGACCTTGAGAAATTATAATTGGACAGACAGAAGTCTGTAATTTGCAGTTCACAGGATCTCAAAAAGGAAAAGGAGGGTCTTGAGGTTAAAAACCAGGACTACAGGTCAGTATCTTTACTTTTTAATACCCACCCATGAAAATGATTTTGTGACACCATCCCTCAGTTTTCTCATCTATAGGTTGAGGCTAATCTTGCTTCTCAATCTAAAGAACACAGAAATCTTCATGATTTGTATATTAATGCTTTCCTAATGCTCTGAATTCCTAATCAAAAGACTTTACAGGATGTATGAATCTTTTATTAATATTACCAGTACTTCTAACAGTAAAGCAACTTCTACATACATATGTGTAGAAAATATACAGAGAGGATACACATGCACACATATTGCTCAATTTATAAATTCTAAAGCATAGCTTCAGGACTGAAATCTCATTCATGAGCCATGCTAGGGATCTCTTACCTACTCTCCGTTTCTAAATTTTCCCCATACAAAGACACATTGATATTACTCTAAGCTCTAAGCACAAAGGCTGCTCTGTGGAATGGAAAGAAACCTTCTTTTTTGTGTTTGTACAGTGACGAGCATAATGGGGTCCTGATTCAGGATGCTCACACTCTACAAAAACACACTAAATCAATGACACTAATACACATGCAGATTATCTATAAAAGGCATGCATGGCATACTTGAGAGTGGCACGGTATTTTTGCCATACTTTGCATGGTATTTCATGCAAACACCATAGCCTAATGTGGTTTCCCGAGTCACACAATTAATTTCAGAGTTTGGGCAAGAACAGCAAAAGTGAGCAGAACTTATAAAACATAAGCAAAGGATGAGAGTCTTCAACTGAGAAATTCTGCCAAATCCTAATCTCAGTTGCAAAACCAGAATCAAACTCAATGTACGTAAGATTTCGACAAAGATGAGAATCAAGAGCCTTCTTTACAACACGCTGACCGTAAATATCTACTTAAACCTCAAAAACCATGAACAAAAGACAAACCAAAGGCTGAATCCAAAGAGAAAGATGTATTTCACATGTTCCTGAGATTTTCAAACTCAAAAGCCTGGATATTTTTTTAACAGAGTGGAAAAGAAACCTATTTGGCTTTACTCAGCAACTGCAGAAGGAAACTGTACCAAAGGAATAATGTTGCATATTCTGTTTTCATTTGATTTCATTTAGCCTTTCAGTTCTATTTCAGTTTTGTTTCATTTAGCCTATTTTTTTTTAAATAATCATCATGTTTTGGTGATTCACATTTCACACCAGCACAGGAACAAGTCATGTAAATACAACACAACAAAATGACCCAGTTTGTTAACAGACATGCCAAACGGGTAAGAACATCCTTCCCTCCGCCCTTCCAACCATCACCTTCCCACACATCTCATTTCTATCCAAAAAAGCCTCTACCCCAGTGAGGCCACAGCATCAAAATTTAGGGAGAAAACCCTATGAATAGAAACTTGACTAAACCTTCAGATAAAATGTTTGCAGTCTTGTTTCACAAAGTGAATGTAATGAGGCTGCTAAGGGAATTTCTCTGAAAACAGATTTCTGTCCAGGCGAACCCAGCATGGGCAGAAGGACAGCAGCCAATGCTCCCCACCAGAACAAAGCTCCTCTCAACCCGAACCCAGGCTGGCCACCCCAAAAGCTGAGAAGGCACCATAGGCTTCACACCCTTCATTTAACATTCTCTCTCTTGAAACAAGGAACACCTCAAAATTATAAAAATTGTATGCAGAAATTGTATGCACTTGGGTCTTTCCAACGGTGATGAGTTTTAGTCACATCACACTCTATTAAAGCACAGTCTCCTCAGGATTCCCAACAAACTGAAGAAAAAGCAACTTAATGCAACCCAGTAAATGGCCATACCAAGCTATAGAGAACAAACATGAATGTGTCTGTACGTATGGGTACTCATACTCTTGAGACGTTTTTTAGGCTCACCATTTTAATTGGAAAAAAAGTTTGGTAACACCTTCTCACGTTACTATGGTTAAAAAAAAAGGAATAAAAAAAAATAAAGATTGTTCAGAACCACTAACATTTTCCTTACTTTTGGTTTTATGGTCTATGTATTGAGCTGGCAATGGCACGTAACTCCAGCTTATAATCAGATACATTATCTTTGCCCATGCTCAACCTGTGAGATGAAACACAGGGCATCTTCTCAGTCCCACATTCTTAAAAAAATAATTTAAAAAAAGAAAAAAAAAAAATCAAGAAAATGACAGTCTCGGCACCAAAGAAACCAAGAGCAGGACAAACTATATGGGTTTCTCTTTACATAAACTACATTCCTTGGTCTTCTTTCATTAGAGCTACAAAGTTCATGAAGAACATTAGATGTAGACAATGGTTGTAAATATGCAAGAATAGCACATACCCATGCGCACACAGAGTTTCTCACCACTAAAAAGAACTGTGATTATTCAGACAAGAAAATTAAATTTCTATTCACTCTGCTTATATTTTTGTCCCCAAAAGTAATAAAATTATGTTAAGATTAGTAAGACAAAAACAACTACATAGTAGTAAGACTGTAATACAACCACACAGGAAAATTAGCACTAAGGTAACATTTTATGATATATTTTGATCAAATAGCAATGCAGACACCCACACCCTAGGGAAAAAATAAAACCACAAACACAAAGCAAAAAAACTACGCACAATGAAGATAGACTATATGAACTTAAGAAAACACAAAAGCAGAAGTACATGGCAAAACAAAATAACAAAATTATTATAGATCCCAAAGAGCAGTTGCCAATACGAATTTCCATACTTGATCTTTCGGGGGGGGGGGGGGATAGGGGGGGAGTATAAAAAGGAAATGTGGAATATCAAACATAAATTTTAAAAATAGCAAATATAATTACAATTTGAGAACTGAGAAATGTTACCTGATCATTCCCACAATACTTTTAAGGGAAATAAGGTCAAAGCCATTCCAAACTTTCAAAACGAGCCCAAAGGTTTCTCTGATTTTCACTTCAATTCTCAGAGTTCTACAAGTCAAATCTAATCGTGTTGAAATTTATTTTTTTTCTTAAACAAGGTGACAAAAGGCCAAGTTGTAGAGAAGTTCCATGCCAGATCAAAAATAGGGGGCAGGAAAACGTTTGCAGATTTCTTTCAAAACAAAACAAACAAACAAGCCCCCCAATACCATAGGCAGCACCTCTACCGCTCCTGAATTTCACATTAACATCTAATGATTCAAGCAAACCACGTCTTTCTGTTTTCCTTCTCTGTTTAAAAAATTTAAATTTAAAAAAAAGAGAGAGATAAATAGCTTCTCTGAATTACCACTGCGCATCTCACAATTTCCATTCACTCCTTACACTCTTTTCAAGTACCACGGCCCCCACAAAGCAGCGCTCACCAAAATTCTTCCAAAACCTTTTCCAAATTCGCTCTCTCCCGGCAACTACCGCGCGGCAGAACTTCACACTGTCACAAGGACATGTGGGCTCGGGAACAACTTTGAGACTCCTGGCTTCTCAGGCTGGCGAAGGCTGGGCTGGGCGCTGAGGTGCCAAGCGGCGTCTCTGGAGCAGAGGCCGGGGGGCCTGGGGCCAGGCCTGGCCCGGGGTGAGGCACAAGCCCCTTGGAGCGAGTCAGCCCCCTGGCACAGTGTGGGAGACGCAGGCCGGGCGTCAGACCGCAGGCAAGCCTCGTAACCCTCAGCAAAGGCGTGGGTGAAAACTTTATGGCCGCTGACAGCGGCGGGGTTTCGGCGGGGGGTCCGCGGGAGGAGGTGGGAAAGGTACAAAAAGCCGTAAATCCCCGTCAGGTACAGCACACCGCAATCGCTCGCCCGCCGCCCAAAGCCGAACGCTTGAGAGGAAAACGCAACCCACTTCAAAAGTTCAAGAAGTTCTGGTTTAGGTAATACCGTAAGGTGGCAAAATTTGCTTAATTTGCGGCGCAGCTTTTAACATGCTCAAATACAGCATAATTTTAACTTTCATAGGAAGTCCAGGAGACTTTGCACGTTTTCTACGTTAAAAATCCACAGATATTTTAAAAGGGAAAAGCGCTTTGCTTCTAAGGATGCTAGTTGTTAAACAAACTCCTTGCCATCAGCAGAGACACACTCCAGCTATTGATTAATTGCTGTGAACGCTGCTTTTCTCTTGCCTACAGTAGCAAAATTCACAGGCATTGAATATTTCCAATGTGTACAACATGACAACATGTTTCTCCCCCTTCCACTTACAAGTTAATTATGCTATAACCAGGCCTAAGCAAGAAATGAATAAATTAAAAAAACAAAAAACAAGAGGACATCAATCTGATTTCTGCAAGATGAAGGCAGAGGTATTTGACATGCAAACATGCAGGTATCCTATTCAACATTAAGGAGTTTTTTTTAAGTATAGTATGAAAAACATGCAAAGAAACTATAAATCTACCTTGGGAGGAGATACTATTTTTCCTGTATAAATATAGTAAAAGTGTATTTCATATAGCTACAGATATATTACATTACACAGACACGTACGCCTATCCTATCAGGGAGCTTCACATTTAAGTAACTCATCTATATGGCTCCTAAATGATAAAGCCATAAATGCTTGTTAAAAGCTTCCTGAGAAGTAGTAAATATTTTGTAAACTAGTTATATATTTAAGATATCTGGACAGCAAGAGAAGGGAAAACAATTCCTCTCCCATCTAAAGGTACCAATCAAACACACTATGCACATAAACATCGCAAGATGCTTGGTGGGAGAGCGTGTGTATGTGTTTGTGTGTGTTTTAATTAACTCCTTGAATGCATATGATGAGCCAGCCACCCAGAATTAGTAATGCCAAACTCCCGATTTGATTCAAATGCAATGAATACAACAGTTGAATTATGCGGGCTGGTGTGTCACTCATCAGCTCTCTCATTTGAGCTTCTGCCTTCCGTGTCTAGTTCACAATTTCAGCAACTGGTAAATTATTGAGATGTTCATTAAAATCCGTAATCTGTAACAGTCAACTTCTTCCTCCCTAAGCATAAGCACAACAAATGAAATTAGCACATGCAGGACATTAATGAGTAGTCTGCAAACGCATTAATTCCTTCAGCCTTATCTCAGAGAAATAAAATCATGTTAATTTTCACCACTGCAAAAAAAAAAAAATCTGAAACTTTTAAGTGCCATTGTATTTATTCTTCAGATTCCATATCCCTAAACTCACAAGTGTAAGCAATAATTCTCAAAACATCTCAGTGGAAAGTAAAAGCTATTCGGCCCGATATTAAAGAAATCCCATTGTTTTCCTTTAAATGAAGGAATAATCACTCTTACTTCTACAGGTAGATTTTAGGAGAGCGGGACGTCATTCTGAGCAAGCCAGTTAATAGAAAGTTATTATTCTTTCTCCAAAATTCTCAGCAAACGCAGCAGCAGAAGAAAGCTTTTAGGGTAACTTTAGCTAAGAAAAGCACTTAGGAATACGCAAAGTTTCCTTTTAGGAAAATGATTTCTCCATTTGACAGTGTTGGTACGACCCCAAAATAAATTCAGTGGGAGTCTGAAATGACTCGTGCAGTGCAGCAGTGAAGCAGCTAAGTATATTTTTTTCCTCACAGCAGAGGCTTGCTTTACATCTTTGAGCTTCTCCTTTGTACAAGCGAGTCGCTAGAACAAGAGAATGTTTCGAGTACACAGAACTGGTGACTATCAATGTTAAACTTGTTCTACTGTTGCCATCCCCGTGCTCCCATCCATGCCTTTTGTCTTTTCTAGCTCTTCCCTTTTTCCTATGGAAGCACTAACCCACCCTTCTTGCTTCCACAAACACTGCATACCTCTTTACCTGGAATTGGGATGTTAAAAATTAGGAAAAAAAAAAAAAAGAGAAATAGAAATAGAAAGGATGGCACTCTGTCTGGACGCCCAGCGTAGCCTGCCTCATAGTCTACAGAGAAATGTAAATATGCAGTAATTAATTTAGGTTTAAGAACATTCCATACACTAGGGACGTTGTTAAGCAGTCACTTTATCTATTTTTCATTTATCAGATTTTATTAAGACATTAAAACTTTATGTTGGGCATTTCTGAGATTTTATCATTCTGTAAATTTCACAGCTGTCGTGATGATGCAGTATCTCTACATTTTTACTCAATTAAGTAAACTTTCTATTGTGGCCACACTTGTTATATTAAAGTATAATGACACCTCTGTTAAAAAAAAAAAAAAAAAAAAAAACACACACACAAAAAGCTAAACAACAAGTGAATTATTCTTTTCGAGACCTTTAAAGCCAATTCAGAGTGCCACAGGTACATCACAAAGTACATCCCAGAAGTTATCCTTTCCCTGTGTAACAAATGGAGCAGATTACAGTTATAATTTCTCGCTACAACCTTTCTGCAAACATCATCCTCCTCAGCGTACACATTCTGATGCTCCTCTCAATCAAGCAGCTGAACCGCCACAAACAGAAATAGACGTGCAAGTAACTTCTCACTCAAGGACGAAAACCCTCTCATTTTTTGTATGGTAATTAATTATACTTGCTAATTCACAAAACCTACTGCAATTTACTAGTCATGCTGAATGAATTAATGAATGTTTATTCGTCTGACACCGAGGATCATTTTCATTCCAAGCGTGTATTGCGAGTGCCCCGGTAATGGCCACAGGCACATAAGACAAGTCCCCTTGATTCCGATCCCTTCAGTTGGGGTGACTGAAAGTTTCTGAGCAGTTTACCAGGATACACTGAACCATCACGGGAGAGACGACACGGAGAGATGAATAACCTCCCGCGATACATACAGACACTCTGGGATATGAACTGCGAACAACTTCGCTTTATAAATCTTTACCTCCTTGTAATTTGCTGTTCAAGTTTAAGATAGTGGGAGATGGAAAGTAATAGCAAAACTGAAGTCGGTCAGGCAGATACGATGTGCTGGATCCCAGCGACTACAGAAATGTGCTCCAAGAACTGTGTTTACTGAGAATCTCAGAAAATAGTCTGCCACAATCATCTAAAAACCAAACAATCATCTGTGCATTGTGTGCATATACACATGCAAACTCTGTGAGCATGTGTGTGTCTGAGGGTCTGTGCATCTGCATGTCAGAGAAAGCGTGTCCTCATGGCTGGTTTCTGATAAAAACACATGTTACATGGACAGTATCGACTCCATGTATGTGTGTGTAACTATAATCAAACACACACAATGTAAACAAATGGTAATGATTAACAGAGATATTGGTTTGTATTACAAATTTCAACTGCAGAGGGAAAATTGTAAAAAAAAATTAAAAATCATACATCCTGAGGTTCATTTTTATTGCTTTCCTTTTCTACTGCTTGCTATTATCTGCATAGCAAAACGAGAGCAGCGTATTGATTATTTAACTAGAATGTTTACAAGAGTAAAGATGGGATCTCTGAAAATGAAAGGTATGTCTAGAGGAGGGGGGTTGGGGAGAAAAGGAGTAGAGAAGCTCCTTCTATTTGTAAGGAATATGTTTTCTCCCAAATCATTTGTTTATATATTAAATTTGTATAAATATATATTCAGAAGGCAGAGAAACTTCAGATTAAAAAAGTCCCCCAATGGGAAAATGAAAGGACTTCATTTTGCCTCACAGAATTTACAAGTATTCTGTTGATCACAAAGTTCAAACAATAGTCGAAATAGGTTGCTTATAAATTTCCATCTATAATCTCAGTGAAGGATATGAAATATTTCAATGTATTAATTGTATGAACAAGGCAAATGCATGATCACAATGCTAGATCAGATTCGACACCAGAAACAGGAACCTTTTCCTCAGGTAGTTGAACTAAGTTAATACAATGCACATGAACAAAACCGATTTCGTTCTATTATTGTAATGATAACAAACCAAAGAAAAACTTCAAGTATTCCAAGTAAGTATGGAAAATTAATTGCATTAAAGACGACCTTGGAGCAGTGCAACCATGCCAATTCTACTTTCTAGTAAGGAAGTGTTCTAGTTGCACAGTGAGGATTGAAAGCGTTAAAATACTTCTTTTCTGCATTTCCCAATTTTATTTTTCTCCGATCTTTCAATTCAAGTGTTCTTTCCTGTCCTTTCTCTGCATGTGTGTTCCTCAGCCCACTTAAAATGTTTTTATCTTGCCTTCTTTTCTATGCCTTTACTATCAAATTCAGTAGGTTTCAACGATGAACAGCTTGACTTAGCATATTTTTAACCAGCTGGTCTAGCACCTAGCTTGTATTGCATAGTCAGATACAACCAAATGTTTATACAGGAGGTAGCTTTCACGAAGATGAGAAAAACCTAAGTAACGCGCATCCTGGCGTTCTTTTATTTACCGCTTAGAAATGAAAGTTTGGGCTGCTTATTGCAGCCGCACAAGGGACTATTAATAACCTTTCAAAATGAAGCTGGAGGGAAGGGACGCCGGATCATCAATGGATGTGTGTACCAGTGCCTGAGAAAATGCTTCAAAACCTCTTAGGAGCGCCAGATCGGATGAAACAAGGACTAAACTCCCGGAGGTCACAAGCCGTCGCCAGTGACAGCAAAAACTTAATTCCAGGAAGGGATGGCTCCTGCTTCGGGCCGGGGGAGACGGGTGCGCCTACGTCATACCCAAACCCCACTCTTGACACTCTGTGAGAGAGGTGACGGCCAAAACTTGGAGGCAGGAGTTTCACTCTTTTTCTTGTGGTTTTTCTTTTTTTTTTTGTCTCCCTTCTCAAGCAGAAGGATGTTCTCCCGACTGAGGGCCGGGATGTTAACTTGCCTAAAAATAATCGCTCCTACTAGATCAACAAAAGGTCATGTGCTCGGCGGAGCGCCTTCCCAAGTTTGACGGGAGGGTGAGGTGAAGTTGAACCCCCCGCCTCACCCGCCACCCGGGCATCCTCAGCCGCTCGGGGAGTCCCCGTGGCAGGGGCGGGGAGGCGCTGTCGAAGGCACCTCGCTCGGTGAGCCCCGGCGGGCCGGTTCGGGTTAGGAGAGAGCGGGCTGGGAGGGCGGGCACCGGCAGCTTCCGAGGCAGCGGAACAAAGCTGCGCGCCGGGGGCGCACCCGCCGGGGCGGCACCGCCGGGGCGGCCGGGCGAGGGGCTCGGAGGCGCTCGCCGGGCTCCCCTGCCCCGCCCCCACCCCGCGCCCGGCGAGCTGACACGCCGGTTGAATAGCCAAGGTAACGCTCGGGGGGCGGGAGGGGGACGGGGACACCGAGGGGGGGGAGCATCTCCCCGGCCTGCTGCCAAGCGCAGAGTTGCGCGCCCGTCCCCGTGTGTCCGTGTGCCAGCCTGCACGGCGGGCAGCCGATCCGCGCACACGCGCGCAAACACGCGTGCTCATATAAATTAAAAAAAAAAAAAAATACAACAACAAACAAAACACAAAACAAAAAAAAAAGGGGGGGGGGAAGATACCACCACCACCACCCCCCCCCCCAAACGCAAAAGGCAGCGGCCCCCCCGCCCCAACAACTCGACTCACCTTTCAAACTCCTGAGGTAAATCAGGGTCAGTTAGCATGCTGGAAAAGCACAATTTCCCTTTGTCACAGCAGCCACCTATGGTCGCCTCCAACTGAACCTGTCAAGTGAGTCCAAACCTTCTAAACCGATTGATTTTCTCTCTCTCCCTCTCCCTCCCTCCCTCCCTCTCCCTCCCTCCCGGCTCGCTCGCTCTGAGCGAGGACTCCTTGACCAGTCTCTTAAAGGGGCAGCGCGCCTCGCAGCAGGCTGCTCGCACAGCTCCCCCCACAGCGGCTGCCGGGCGCTGGGCAACCTCGGGGTGCCCGTCCTTGCCTTTTAATTCTGCTCGCCCGCCGCCGCGGAACGGGAAAAGTCAACTCGCTCGATGTCCTAAAACCCGCGGGGGGCGGGGGGGTGGGATAAATAGGGGGGAGGAGGAGAGGGAAAAAAAAAAAAAGAGCCCGACAATCCACCTAACCCGGCAAACCAGGAGCAAATCCCCTGCGCTGAGGAAGATCAGTGGAGAAAGAAGATAAAACAAGAGCAGACTGATTAAATTGAAACAGTTATCAACTCTCTTGGAGTTGAAATAGGGGAGAAAAGATTAGACACATAAAAATGTTACCAAAGGCATTTGTGCTCCGAAGAGTTTTCATTCCTTTCTCTCCCCCCCTCCCTCTCCACTCTCTCGCTTTCTCTCTCCCTCTTTCTCTCTCTTTGGGGAGGGGAAAAAAAAAAAAACACACACAAAAAAAAACCAACCACCCCGCACAACAATCAGGCATTGTTCTGAGGGAAGAAAAGCAACTTTGACAGATTGAAATATAGCAGAGGCCCCTTCAAGGAAACCTGTAAACAACTTGTCACTCACTCTGTCGGTCTCACTGTTAGCTCTTGCTTTCCACAAAGTGCTGCGAACCGTCCTGGCAACAAAACCAAAGTTTCCTCAGCTCCAAACTCCATCAAACAGCCCTGTTGTGTGCAAGGGAAAAGGTAGCCACATGCCAAAACAGCGGGCGCGCACACACACTCTCACAAACAACAACAAAAATAAACTTTCCGTTCCTCTGCTAGGGCTTTTCTTGTTTTCTTTTTACTCCCCCCCCTCCTCCTTTATCTTATTCCCCCCACACACTTTGGGCGAGCAAGAGGAGTCCCCTCTGTGGATGACTCTAATTTCCCCTGATAACACGGTGGACGCAGCACGGCTGCGGAGTCCTTGGGCCGGCTGGCGGTGCGCAGCGCAGCCTCCGCGCCACTTCCACTTCTCTAGACACCAGGTAACGGGCTTCGGACACGGGGGGACGGAGGCTTGGGCAGCCTCCCTGGGGCCAGCCCTGCATCCCCAGCCCGCATCCCGCTCCGACGGGGAAGGCTGCACCGCCCCGGCGGGAAAAGGGGGGGCAGCGGCCGGGAGAACGCCGCGGGGAAATTCCCCTCCGAGCCCCGGGGATTAGCCGGGGGCTACTCTGGAAGCGGAGCGCACAATGGCTCGATAGTCTGCACGGCCCGTGTCCAGCCTGGCACTGAGCTCCCAGTAACGAGGGGAAGGGAAAGGAGAAAAAAAAAAAACCAAAAAACAACCCAAAAACTGTTTCCCTGTTCTTTAGCACACACATGCACACACACCCACACACAAACACATATCTATACTCCATTCTTTCCAGTTCCCCAGCCCTGATTCCTTTTTTCTTTTTCTTCCCCCCCCCCCTTTAATTTGCAGCTGGACAACATTAAGGGCCTTTAAAAACCATGAGGTTTTGACCCCACAACAGTTTGATTAGGTCCACTGCCTCCTCTCTTCCCCTCTTATCCCCACCTCCCAGTGACACAGAGAAAGCAAGTTTACTTTTTGAAATACACATATTCACACAGAGTGGCCATAAAATGTTCAACATTTCCATGCCCACTAGCTTAAGAAAATTCTAAATAGAAAATACGATTATTTTTATTAATATCCAACAGCTACGCTGTTTAATTTGCTCCTTACTCCCTTTCAATGCGTATGTTATAAACCAGCCAGCTCACAGAGGGGCTAGTCCAGTGTTGGCATAAAGGCATCATCAGGTAGAAGTCTGGGCTGATCTTCAAATCACAAGTAGCAAACCCACTTGTAACTTCTGCACATCATTCCCAAAGAACATTCGACCACTCACGAAGCAAAACGCTGAAGCAAAGTTTGCAAAGGCGCCTTCATCGCAGTTCATAAAAGCGGATCCGTGAAGGCTGTCTCCAGTCTGCCTTACGCCACCGCGGTGCTCGGAGCAGAGTCACGTACAATCTGTCAACTTCTGGCACGAGGTGGATCTAATGGCTCCTCACTGTGGGGCAGGGTAAACCGACTTCCTTCAGTAGCCCCTAGCAAATAATATTTTCCACAGAGGTCCATTCATAGGAGGCTGACAAACCTAGTTAATATGTACAGGGATTTTTCATTTGTTATTTAGTAGCTAGCCCTTTCAGGACTGCTATGAAGTAGACATTGAAAGGGCAGCAGATGATTAAAAAGAACAATTCCAAATACTTTCTCTTTCATCTGAGGGTCTCAAACCATATGAAGTCTCACATTACTCCTCTGCAGGTAATAAATATAATTAGGGCTGATTCCAAAACTTTATTTGTATTGAAAAGTATCTCACTCTGCAGGGGCTCCATTTAAATCAGCAAATCTCTGTGTGGAGTAGGAGGCTACTTAGTAGGAGAATTTGGCCTCAAATAAGGAAACTGAGATGCAGACAGGCTTAGTATCCTGCCCAAGTTGACAGAGTTAGCCAACTCCAGCAAAAGGATGAGAAACAAAGATCTCGTGACACTCATGGTCGACAACAGTCCTTAAGTTGCTGAAACAAGTTGTATGTTTTAGCTTCCCCCCCAAAAAGCATTATTTTTACATCTAATGTTTGGTTAAATCATAGTTCATTGCTGTATTCATATTTGTGAGACCCCTTTTTTCAATCTTTTATTTTCCCTTGATGCGCCATTGCCTCTCCATAAATGCTGTTTCTTCTCTGCCACTTTTTGATTTGCCTCCCATATTTCCTCACACTTGGCCTCAGGAGATATTTGCAGAGAGAAACTACTCAGAAGACCCAACTGGAAGAAAATTAGGAAGACCTTATATTCAAAAAAATTTCAACAGATATGGCCAAAAAGGACTACCATATTTTAACTTCATGTTAGCTACACTCAGCTGTCTAACCTCATATCTTTTTCTCAAGTTGGCTCCACTCCACAACTGTCCTTCTTCTACCACATCCTTCCCTCATCTGTTCACATGTATTTACCTCTTCCTATGTAATTTCCTATTTGAGCTTCTTCAAGGCAATGATCACATACTCCTCCAGAATGGTATTTTGCCTAGCACAATGCAGCTCCCTTGAGTTGCTGGCTCTCAGCTAATATGATTATAAACCTGAACAATCACCATTAACATCAGGAATTATGGAACAGGACACCAGCCTTACAAGGACATGTACGAAGAACCATAATAAAAAGTATGTGTGTGGGGGGAAAGGCAAGTAAATGTTCAGGGGAGAAAACAGAAATAACTGAGCAAGAGGGAGAGATGAGGAGAGGAAACAGAAGAAAGGAAGAAGAAATCATTCCCCTCAGTGCTTCTGATGTGAACCTTTCTTTTCCTTACCCTAATTTATATTTACTCTCACCCCAACTGATGTTGTGCTCAGGTACCTACTCCTCCCTTCCTGGTTTCCTTCATCTTACGTTTTCTGCAACTACTGATTTCATTCTCCAAGCTGAATGGGGGGGGGAGGAACAGAGTTGGGTCTAAAAAGGAGGGAAAAAAGTTACTGTTACTATTGTATTAATATTGTATTGTATCACTGTATTGTTATTATTGGCTCAGTCTATTGATTAGACTATTGATAAAATTGTGTTCTCACAGTAAGTTCATCTGCAATTGCAAGAGGGAGAAAGAGCAAATTAAACAAATGGTTTGAGGGTACCTCTGAAACCCTTCTACAAATCATATCCTATTAACTTGAAGGCTTGCTTTTTTGAAATTGCCAGGACATATTACAAAGGCTGCTATCATATCAGAAAGTGGAAAAACTAAGGAACTGGGATAAATAACCACTGACTGAGAAAGAAGAAAATGTAATACGCAACTGTCCAGTTTTTAACATAGGAATTTTTATCTTGTCCTGAAACTTTTGACTAGTAATAGGAAGCTCTGATGCCACTATTTACTGACAGGGACGTAATTACAAAACCCACTGACAATGTCCATGTTCAGTTCTCTCAATTCTCTTTTCAAACTGAGAATTCAGGATATAAATTCAAATATCTTCAACTGATGAGAAAAATGAAACAGCCCCCGCTGCTCTCCAGCAGTTCAGTGCATCTGCATTTCTGTTGCTTTGCTTCCTTAAAGGGGTGCCCAAAACAAACAAGTCCAGGTAAAAGAGGACAATTTGGATTGAACTAAACAAAAGAACACTCTGATTTTCATTTGAGTGAGGGGAAAGCTCTTATCTGATTTTTTGTGCTTAACTGAAGTTTTTTGTTGCTATTGTGGTTCTCCGTTCAAGAGATGAAACAAAAATTATCCACCCAGCTCAAGTTAGAAATACCAGAACTCTGAAATATTGCATAGACAGAATCCACAGGTCTCTATACAAGCATATTAGCAGAAGGAAAACCTCAAACTAAACTTTTTTTCTTTCAAATCACCAAATGATAGCACTTTAGCCTAGTGCCTTTTGCAGATGCTGAAATACAGTAAGTAAAGGAAGTGATGGGAAAAAAAAAAAAGAAAGAGCTTTTTGGGTTTTGTTGTTTCCACTGTATGTTGTAATAATAGAGACCTACAAAGTCCAAGGAAATGTAAGATGTTCCACAGAATGATTTACTGGAAAATTCTCACAGAAAATATGCAAAACTCTGAAGATCCTAAATGGATTTTCTTTTTTAGGCACACATCCAAAACAACTGCATTATTAAGAACAAATCTGTAAGATTTCTAAGAAAGGGTGTTTTGGAACAGGTTAGGAGAGAGTGGAGGGACAATAGAGTGGGGTTGATGCTTTTACTATTAAGAATATCTCGCAAATAATGAGTGCTTCAGAGTATGGAAATGTTTAGCTACAATGCAGTTTGGATCATATGCTTAGGAACAGATTTTTCCTTTCAGTGTGCATGCCTAGCTGCCATTTCCATTAATGGGAATTAAGTACATGTGTCAAGAGAAGAAGTTAACTCTTAGAAATATAACTAATCTATGCTTTTTTTAAAGAATGTAAATGCCACATCAGGCATGTTCGGTGTTGGCAAAACTGGGTGCTGAATATAGTATAGCAAAATCTGAGAAGGAGAAGGCGGTCTGGAGGGCTGAAATTTCTGCGCTATTTAGAGTTTTTCAATTTACTGAATTTATTCAAGGAAAAGTAAAATCATCTCATTTGCGAGTGGGAAGCCCTCATTTATCAGTTATTTGCTTGCGACTTCAGCAGGGGCCTACCATCTGCAACCCTCCCTGTAAAAGAGAACCAACACTACCCTCGGGAAGAAATCTGAACCTTCATGTAAAATTTGAATTCAAACTTCCCTCAGGGTCACTAAATATTACAATAAAGTTCCTAATCATTTTTTTAAAAGGAGGTTGGCACTTTCTGATCCTGCCAACTCTGCATCAGCCAGGGTAAAAGAACCTCAAAATTAATACAGATGTAAACTATTTTTTTGTTTGTTTTTTAATAAAATTAGTAGATGTAAACATATTTGAAGTTAAATTAATTACACTTATATTTTGGCAAAAAAGTAACTTCTAATTGTGAAAACGGGAAAAATTAGAGAGACGACGCACTCCTGATTTTGTGTCATCACCCCTCCCCAGTTCCTTTATTTTGGGTACAGCTTGTTTTGTTATTTCTCTATATTGTTGGTTAGCTACATGGTCCCCTTAATGTCTGTCTTAGTAGCCTTGGTCTGCACAGAAGCAGCTTGAAAAGAAAAATTAAAAAAAGAACAGGACAGCTTAAAAAAAATAGTCACAAAACCAGAGAGCATACCCATGGATAGGAATTGTGCTTCAAATTATTTAAGAAGCTAAACTGGATTTTTAATTTATGGTTTCTCGTTAAGGTTCTGAACGTAAAGCGTTACTAAAATAAGAACCTGTTGTTTGAAGTCTTTCTTTTTTTTTAAACTACGTTCTTTTTTCAGCGCAGTTATTTAGCCAAGAACGTCCCGTCCCGACCGAAGCCTACAGCCTCACCTTACCCCTAGTCTAGGTTCCCTACTTCCACCCTGGTCAGGACGATCCTCTCTGAGTGACAGGCCTGTTTCTTGTCAGTGCCCATCCATTCTTCAGCCTCTTAAATGACAACGCCAGCAGAAACGTTCCTCCTCGGTGTCATTTCCAATGACTGCTATGAACATGTAAATGCCTGCCACAATATACCCAATGATGACCCCAACTCATTTCATACAGATAACCAACTCCCACCACAGGGAAATTGCTCCCTTTGCCCTCAGTGCGTGTGCGGAGGAGTGGCTGGCAGAAATTCAGTCTCTTTCGAATAGGCAACCTAAATTTTATAGCCAAACATGAGCTTCTGAACCTAAGCATCCTAACAGCACAACTTTGATCTGTTTGTAAAACTAGATACCAATTGTTGAGCATGACTCCAATCGCACTGAAACTGAGATCTTTCTGCTTAACCCACTGGGCCTTTCTGTGTGGCTCTCAATATAATTCTTGCAGGTTTTATCACCACATTCTCAGCACTTCCCCAATAACAATTCTGTCTCTGTTTTTTAACTCTTCCACCGAACGGGGTGAGAGCAATCACATTTTGTATTTCTAAACCAACTGCTTTTTCCACTTTATAGTCTGCTCTTCCTAACCTGTGCACGAAGGATGGTGGGTTTAAAACAGACTGGCTTCTATTGGTTGTCTGATGTAAAACAAGCATCATGCAATTATAACAAAAGCGCACGGGCATCCTGGAATAATCCACACCACCTAGTCCTATGTGCTTTGTGAAGGCATTCCAGCCTTCCGCTTCTGGTCCTGAGGTTTGCTCTGGTGTTTGTCACCAAAATTCTCCACGTCCACAGGTACGTCTCCTGTCCACTTCTCTGCACTAGAAGGCGCTGCCTTTTAGTGCCATTATGCTGGTTTGTTACACTTTTAGCACAGGGAGAGCAGCCACTCTCGGCTCACCAGCCTGAGCTCTTTTGCAGGAGGCATTATACAAACACATACAGCTCAATTCACGGTTGCCCTCCATTTCATATATACTCCATTGGATTAGAGGAAAAGTGAGAATATAAAGCACTCCCAAATATTATTTCCATTTTCTATTTACTTCTTACTGAAAGAACAGTGAAGAATTAGGTCTTTTGTAAGAAATATCCTCTATCTAAATCAGTTTACAGTTTAGATTGCAATTAGACAAAGAACACAAAAAGGTAACATCTGAACACTCTGCAAATTGCTTATCTGCTTTATTCCGTTTTAGTCTGTATGATCATAAGAATTCATGTAACCGCTATCTAGTAAGTGTTTCAAAACTGCAGATGCTAAAATGCATGGTTTGTAAATTCAGAACATATTCGTAAATATATTCCCTTTCTACTCTACCACACACAAGTTCCCTACATGACATATACAGTCTGTGATAAGATTAGTACAAATTAGTGTTTATTAAATGCACTCTACTGATATTTAACTTGTTATACATGTCACTGGGAAGATCAAACTGTAAATTAAGCAATGATTCTAATGATGTTAAATGCATCTCTGTAAGGGAAGGAGTTATTAAACACGTTGCTATCTTACACCTTGCACACTGAAACAGCAGCCAATGAGTATGTAGAGTTATGTTTCATTTATAAAGTTACAAAAGCATACCATACCCATTCATCTATTTTCACTATGCTCTGATGCAGTTTTATGAGTGATTTTTCCACTTTTGAGCAAAAGCAAAACTAATGTCGTTTGGTTCTGTCGAAGCAAAAAGCTGAACTCCTGCTTCCAACACACAGACTCCAATTCAGCCACAACCACAGAGAAATAAACATACAAGCAGGGTATAAAACAGACTGATGGCTTGTTGTTACTGCTATTTCTATGGAGGTTTAACTCTTGCTTCTTGCGTCTCATTACACGGAACAGCTAGAAGCTAGAAACATTGCTGGGGTAGCATGCTGAAGGCCCCTGGGAATGCTTCTACACCTTGTACGGGGAAAAACTGAAAAAAAATACTGCTACAGTATTTTGAAGCATAAGTGTAGGAAAATCAGAATATCTGGGGACACTCTTCAAAAGCCTTAATGCAATCCAGATACAGGGATGACTACCTTCTACTACCAATTAGCTTGTAAGCAAGACTGATCTTCAACAGTTGTCACTGAGGTATATTCAGAATATAAAATAATCAGAAAGAGAATATAGAAAAACACAGCCAACAACAGAACAAAACTAGTGAGACCACTGGTTTGAGACAAACATTCATTAAGATTAAAACACAAGGAAGTTTCTCAGGAATGTTTATCAAAGAAAACTTACGTCATAAATTTTTCTCTCCCTGGAGCAGGTCCAAAACTTTGTGTCTCTTCTCTTGCCATGCAACATTGTACCAAATCCAGACCGCGCATTTGGTCACCCGCTTTCCCCCTTAAATAACACTTTCTGTTTCTGATGTGGCTTTTGTTTTGTTTTACAAAGTTTTATTTCTCTTTCTTTGTTGATGCATTTTCCTTTTGTCATTATTTCAGAGTTGTGTAAAAGTAATTAGTGACAGGATGCCAAAGACTGAACCTCAAAAGCAACCTAAATATTTTGATTCACCAAGAATGCAGTCCATAATTTACAAGGTGCCTGACCCCTGTCCAATAAATAAAATAAAATAAATTAGATAACTTCTGCATGTTAACAGCCTGAGGCATACACAGAAGAACCTCAAAATGCGGAAACAGTGAATGTTACCACATCTGATATCAAAGATATTCTTTTGACACTTCTTCCAAGAAACACAGCCACATTTTTACATACCTTTTTAGCATTTGACCCCCCAATGATCAAGCTTGTCAACCATCTCTCCTGGTATTTGCATGTAGCCACTACCCTTTCTTGACTGTAATGTGGTTCAAAATCTGAGCACAGATTTCACATGTGAGAATGTCACAGGTGAAACCTGTTTTTCTAATGAATTCTGAGCTAGCAACAGAATGGCAGCAGGTGTCTCCAGAAGTGCAAATTGAGTGGAAAATAAAAGGAGACAGAGACACCTACCTTTTTTTTGTTGTTGTTGTTTTACTAACTTGCCATATATTTCTCAGAGGCTTCCAATACTTCTGTCAAAGTTAAAACCTGCTGTATGCAGGCAGGACAGGCCTTTGGCACAAAAGCAACTGTGCAGAGCTTTGTGACCACAATCTCTAAAAAGATCATAGCTCTTAGAGTGATTCGTGGGCCATGATACATAGGGCCGCTAAAAAACACCCATGACGTTACCAGGGATATGTGTTTAATTGCATGAAAGACCATAATTTCCAATTCATTAATACATACATGCGAAATGCCACCTACAACACTCTGACTTTGGATACCCCTGTTGTAGTTTTCCTGCACAAACACTGATAATACACATTTAGTTTTGCCTTTTGTCCCTCAGAGGACTAATTCTTGAAAATAATCCTACCACTTTTCTAATAGCCCCTTGTGAAGGTCTTTTTCAAAAAACTTTCTTTAAAGTGTTCCCTCCGCCCCCACCTAATTATTGTCTTTCACTATTTGTTGACAAGTGCAAGCAATTACAATTAGACATCATTTTTCTTTACAAAAGCAATGCTGATGGATAGCTATAGTATCACAATGCTCATCTATATGTCTCCTAATTTTACTACTTATTACTATTTCAACCAATTTATCAAGTAAGGAAAGAAAATTGATTAGACTAATTCTCAGCATAAATTCTACTGTTCAATTAAAGGGAAGCAGAAAAATTGCTTTCTCCAACCCTACAGGTTAGAAGCCAAAATTAAAGGAAAGACTACATATTAAGTTAGCAGCCTTATTTGAGCTCACCATCAATTTCCAGTGGCACATTTTGATATGTCTAACTTTACCTGGTACTCTGTCATTTGATGGGTTTAGCACCTCCTTTTCCTTCGCTTTTTTTCTTTGACAGTAGTTAATCCTTAATACTGAGAAAGAATGGCTACAGGTTAGATGTCCTTCTTAAGTCTTCTATGATAGAATAAGACAAGGAAATAATTCTGTTTCTCAGCAAAACCCTTATCCTTCCTACCTATTATACTGTTTAAAATACTGAAGAAAAAATCCTTAACTATTATTCTGTGTTACAGTGCTGAGGGAAAAATTACTTACAAACTTGATGTGGACAGCATTTTAGAAAACATCTGAATTTACTCCTTGCAGTTTCAGCAGACCAACCCATCCTCAAGACGCTATGCTTGATTTGGTTTGGGTTCTCTTGCATTTCTAGCTAGCAATAATCATGATATCCTACAATTTTAAGTCACCCCTATTCCAACAGCACACTTCCTTTCCTAGTACTGTGTACTGGGGTGTACAAGCTAAGTCTTCACACAACTTGGAACCAATTCCATCACCTTAACTTGGTAAACCTTCAGGGGTTGATAACTTTCACCATACGCTGACTTGCCGTGGCAGCCTATAAAATCAGAGCCTGTCTTTTTCAAGTAAGTATGAAATGGTATCAGCTCTCTAAAGCTGAGGGAACTGTATCTTCCTGCATCAGGTAACTGGGACACGGATTTTGCAAGATTAAGCCACCACGTAAGATGGTTGGGCTAGCCCATATGAGGAGAAATACATTATATTTTAGTAATGATCCAATGGTCTGTATTTACTCCAGGCACCAGTACAGGTTAAGGGCTGACATGCTGGAAAGCAGCACTGAAGAGAAGGACTTGGGAGTTCTGGTTGACAACAGGTTGACCATGAGTCAACAATGTGCCCTTGTGGCCAAGAAGGCCAATGGTGTCCTGGGGTGCATTAAGAAAAGTGTGACCAGCAGGTCGAGGGAGGTTTTCCTCCCCCTCTACTCTGCCCTGGTGAGGCTGCATCTGGAGTACTGTATCCAGTTCTGGGCTCCCCAGTTTAAGAAGGACAAGGAATTACTGGAGAGAGTCCAGTGGAGAGCTATGAAGATGATTAGGGGCCTAGAGCATCTTTCTTATGAAGAGAGACAGAGAGCTGGGTCTGTTCAGCCTGGAGAAGAGAAGGCTAAGATGGGATCTTACCAATGTTTATAAATATCCCAAGGGTGGATGTTGAGAGGATGGGACCAGACTCCTTTCAGTGGTGCCCAACAACAGGATGAGGGGCAACAGGCACAGACTGAAGCACAGGAGGTTCCATCTGAATATGAGGAGAAACTTCTTTACTTTGAGGGTGCCAGAGCACTGGAACAGGCTGCCCAGGTTGTGGAGTCTCCTTCTCTGGAGACATTCAAAACCTGCCTGGACACACTCCTGCGAGATCTGCTCTGGTGAACCTGCTTTAGCAGGTGGGTTGAACTAGATGATCTCCAGAGGTCCCCTCCGCCCCAACCACTCTGTTATTCTGTGAGTCTGTATTTACAAATCTGACTGCAGAGTTTTGTGTGACTGTTCTGCAAAGGCTGCACTGTCTTCATAGGCGGGAGAGAAAGCATGTGGAAAATAAGACGGAAAAGTTTCAACATTAACCAAAACCTGTCAGGTTACTTTTTAATTTTTAAAAATATGTATTTTTTATAAACCTTACAAAACATTTTCTTGCATTAGAATCTTAGCTGCTTTCACTATTGGTAAATATACACGGTCTCCCTGCCATTCTTTCTGATATCCATACAGGACCTGTAACATGACCTATCCCCAAAATAAGGGATATTCAATGAAAAATTCTTAGTACTGTATTTTTAAAGGTTACGCACAAAATCTGGGTACCACAGTTGTTGTTCATATGTGAACATTCAGTTTTTAACATAACACAGAGAGTATACTGTATGGGGAGGACCACAGTGAGCAAAACCTCTTAGAAACAATCTGTTGGGCTATTCAGATGTGCAGGTTAATGAACACCAGCAATAACAGAAAGGAGGCTCACCCCAGCTACACAGGGAGTACAAAGGCAACAAGCCCATTACATATGCTTAACTGGATCCCAGATCCTGTGGACAGTGAATCCCAACCATCTGTGTTGCAGTAGCCTGACTGCACATAGTCACTCTTTGCACAAACCAGGTGCACCTGTCTACAATATTCAGATATTCGGCATCAGTTGCTGAAGAGTCGGGGGTTGCTGAGCTGTTGCTGGCTGCCCAAAAATCTAAATGATCACTGCACAAAGCAATGAGGCAGTAGATTATCACTGCGAGCCATAGCACTTTGCCCAGTTCTTTACAGTTTGGTTGTCTAGAGCAGTTTTCGGACTTACCATGTTCACTGAGTCAGCTACGATACAGAAGATCCCTGTAAGCAACATGTGCAGGTCTCGTGGCATCATTCCCATACCGGTGAGTAAAAGTTTCCTCACATTTAGACGACAGACAATTCTTACTTCTGGTGATCTAAAATACATCTACAATATTTGAGGTCTTCTCCCTTTATTCATGGGTAACGACATAAGCGTCATTGTTTTTTCAGTGTTTAAACACAAAGAGCTGAATGAGAGAAGTATTCAGAAAGCATTCAGTTTGCGTACTGTCATCTATTTCAAACACCAAAAAAATACAAACCTAACAAAAATCATTAAAAGATAAGTGTGAAGTGCCTTTATGAGCACAAAGAATCTATAAAGCTGTCACTAGGTGGGTCCATAGCAATGGATTACACTTGGAGAGATGTTATAAGCAAAACATTAATGCTTAAAAGAGATGCAATACAGACCAAAAGAGAGTCTGAAAATGGGAAAACAAAGTGGGAAAGATTCTTCCCTCCAGCAAAAGCAAAGGGCTCAGGGGCTGTATGATGCACTGGCTGCTCACCCTTGTAGATGCTTTTGTTAGGAAGAATACGATTTGAATTATAACAGAAGTTATTTGTATTCTCTGGTAAACATGACCATATGCTCACATAAAAGTCGTATTTCTCCTTTCTGCAGGGGTAAGGTTCAGGATGAAGGAAGGTATTTTTACAGACCCAAATCTCTGCATATTCAAGCTAAAGGAAGAATATTCCTAATTCATCCTTCGAAGTATTTCTTTGGGGCAGTGAGTGGAAAGTGTAATTTCTTAAATTACTTTCTTCTTGAACTGTCATAAAAGTAGGGTGTAGGTTCCAGGTAGAAAACCCATTATTTTTGGTCTGGTCACATTTATTTAGATCTGGCCAAACTTCAGCCAAGTAGGAAACGGGCTCAGTGTAGCCACCATGACAGCAAGGAAGGAATAACAGTTATTTTCTCATTTCTGCCTAGCAGAAGCTCCTATCAGAATACAAAGATGATGGAAGACGTGGGTGGATTATTTGGTTCCAGCTGGCTCCACATCACACAGTAAGGAAATGCCACGATCTTTGACAGGTTCGTATTAGCAAAAATCAAGCAAAAGATTATGGGAAAGCTTCCCATTCCATTATCAAATAATTTGGGGGAGGGAGAAGGATGGGAGACTAGCAGTTTTTCTTTCTGAGCTCTCAGGAACTGTCTATTTCTATGACCCTTTTAGTGTTGAAAGTATTGTCTGAAATAAAGACTAATCTCAAAGGATGTGAAAGCAAACCTATTGTTAGATTATTCAGAAAACGTAAAGCAGGAAGTAATGAACCATTTTCATCTGGTGGAGTTGCTACGCAGCAGGTCTAACCTACAGACTAGTGATAGGTGTCAGGGCCTGGGGGGCACTGAGAGCCTGACTGCCCCTGCCCACCCCCTTGGTGCCCCCTTCCCCACCCTCCTGCTCTTGGCGGGGGTGGTGGGACAGGTCCTGGCTCTCAGGCCCTGCCTGAGTGGCCTGGGGTAGCCCCCATAGCTCCTGGTCTCCAGGGAGCTGCCAGCCCCTGTTGGCAGCCTGGTGATAGGCCCTACAACATCACCCACTCATGATACAACCAACAACCTAATGCCAGTAACAAAACCTACCCAAAACCTCCAGTACCTAAACCAAACAGAAATTGGTATCACAAGCACCTTCCCTATGGAGGCAAGAGCGGGAAAACACTGTTCCTACATAAATGCACTGCTCCCAGTGACACACAAAAGTTTATACAGTGTATAGAATTAGGTGCCTTACACACTACGCAGAGACTGATTCGTGGCGGTCAATAAGGAGGTAGTGAGATCCACAATCTGACAGTATTTTCCATGTTTTGATCTTACCAGGCCATTGCTTTCAGGAGAGGAGAAGGTACCACCCAGTTCCTCTGAACAGCACCAGAAGAGGAAGAAGGGAGGGCAATGCCCACAGCTCTCGCGCTTTGATCACAATCACACAAAATGTAAGGGATTGCAAGGGACCTCAAAAGATCACCTAGTCCAATCCCCCTGCCGGAGCAGGAACACCCAGATGAGGTTACACAGGAATGTGTCCAGGAGGGTTTTGAATGTCTCCAGAGAAGGAGACTCCACAACTCCCTGGGCAGCCTGTTCCAGTGCTCTGGCACCCTCACTGAGAAGAAGTTTCTTCTCATATTTAAGTGGAACCTCTTGTGTTCCAGTTTGAACCCATTACCCCTTGTCCTGTCATTGTTTGTCACCGAGAAGAGCCTGGCTCCATCCTCGTGACATTCACCCTTTATATATTTATAAACATTAATGAGGTCACCCCTCAGTCTCCTCTAAAGAGACCCAGCTCCCTCAGCCTTTCCTCATATGGGAGATGCTCCACTCCCTTCATCATCTTTGTTGCCCTAATGGGAAGGTTAAGTACTATGATGACAATCCGCTAGCATGGCTGGTAAGGTAGCAAACCAAGATGATGGTTCTCCAGCTTCTGGACCATCTTCTATGGCCTCTTCCTTCATTTTACATTAAATGGCCATGGACGAAGTATTAAAATTGTTTCATAACGTACCTCATTAAGCTAGGAGAGAAATCTCTTTCTGCATCCAAATTGGTCTTTTATACTTTCTGGCCAGTTTGAACAATTTCATTAAGAACATTGCAGATCTCAGCCGATCACAGATTCTCCAGGTTGGGCCACTCACCTCAAAAGCAGGAAACATGCATCTGACCCTACTTTGGCGAGAGGAGACACAGAGCAACATTTAATTTGTGGATCTGAAGACATCTCTGAGGTGCTACACCATTCATTTCCGTCAAGATAGCAGCACTTCTGAGTCCACTTTAAGTGAAGGACCTCAAGCAATTGGGAATTTTCAGCACAATCAGGGTAGACAGAAGCTAAGAAGAGGTTCTTGGATCACAAGACTTCATTTAAGCACTTAGGCTCTGTCACTGTTCACTTTAAACACTTGCAGATACGAGCCTAAGTGAAGCTCCAATTGAAGAGAACAAGATATTCCCTACATAAAGAAAGTAAATGTGGTTGGAATAAAACTCCCAGACAGAAAACAGACTGGAAATACATGCAAACTTAAGAGCACGTACCTTGGTATTTAGCAATCCCTTGCAATTAGTATCTTTGTTTCCTAAAAACACACTTGTTATAACTTTAATATCTGCTCAAAGCCATACAGATGTTCAAGGAGTGGCAACAGTTAATTTTTGTCAAGTATTTCTGTCAAACCACACTAGGATATATGCAGAACTCGCCACATGGTTCTTTCAGTACAACACACTCAGCCAACACAACATAAGACAGCAGCACTATGGTATGAGCTAAGTACTATTGTATTATCAGGACACTCAAATGAACACTCTAAAGACACTCAGTAATACCTGAGCAATTTCAACTACAAAATTAACCCTTTTTGATTTCAACATGTACCACCAAAAATACATATCCTGTAATTTCTACATACAGAAAATGTAACTGAGGCAAAGATGAGCAGCCTAATAGTTTGAACAAGTGCTGTAGGGTAGGAATTCCACCATTCATAATGCCAGTGCTGGTCCAGCTTCTTTCAGATTGTCAAGGTCTTGTCAACTCTAGCACTAAGTATCTCAGCTCTGAAAAAAGCATCTGTTTTGTGGGGCTTCCAAGAGAATCACTTAATGGTTTTGTTTGTTTTGGGGGTTTTTTACAGCACTTTCAAAATACAGACTATTGAATAAGTGCACAGAATATCTAAAAACTGACAATGGATCCGGAGTTTTCCTTTGGTGATACAATTGTCTCAACAGCCACAATTTCTCTCATCAAGAGACTTTGTTTTCTCTGAATCACTGCTAGTATGTTATTAACTTCTCTAATACACGGCAGGGATTTGCAGAAACCAAGACGAAAGTTCAGAAGAGAGGTGGATCTCACCGGGGCTATATTCTGCAGCTTCCTCGGGAGTCATCTCATCAATCATCCATTACTAAAAAGGCAGAGACGGTGCAAGGCAATGGAATACTACTTATTGGATGACCTGGAAGTATCACAAACACTAATTTGAGGAAAACTCAGTGTTTTCTCTTACTTAGTTTGCATTCTTTTGGATTTATGGCTGTTCTGAAGAGATGAGGCTAACAGTGGTAGACATGGTAGCTGACATGCTGTTTGGGTGTGGTATTTGGATTTTGGTCAACGGAGGATTTTGCTTCACATGAACATCAAATATCCATGAGCAATGTTGATAAACCAGAAAAACCTGTGTTGCAAATCTGATCTATTTCATGTCAATAATGCTGAAAAAAAAAGGCCTCTTATCTCACATTGTATACTATGTGCTTCCAATTAAGCCTGACAAGAGAAAAGCAGGGAAGAAGGCAAAAAGACCAACAAAACTCAGAACTTTTTAAGTTCTTCAAAAAGGTTCTGTTCAAACAGCAGATCAAAGTATAGTCTGGTTCTTATTTTATCCTAAGTTGGCTTATCCATCCACCATAAGGACTTCTTTAATTCCTGTAAAACAACTGTGTGTTCAGGAGAGTATCTATTCTGAAAATGTTTCTATTCATAAAAACGGTCTTACTGAGTTCTAGCTCTCCAGTATGTTTGCAACTAAATGTGAGATATACTGGCTGACAGATAAAAGATGTCTTTTTCAAGCGCCCGTCCTGAACACTCAGTAAGGGATCATAAAATCAATCTGGTTACCTAGTGGCTCATCCAGCAACAATAGGAATAGATGATTCATTCGCTGTCAACATGTGGACATCTCCATTGCCTTCGCTGCCTTCAGTGGGGCCGTGCAATTTAGGTGGCCTTGTGGAGGAGCCACATTCAGACGCCTACTCCTGATGCACAAAACAAAGGAGGTTTCATACCACTATTCTCTGAAGCTGCTGCTCGTACAGTGTGGAACAGAGGTCGGCAACCTTCCAACGTTGATGTGCCAGATTGTAATTTTCTTTCCCAAATTAGAATTTAAGAATGCTGGCGGGAACTTTGCAGGATCAAACAGACGCTGCCTCTCAAAGAGGCAACACGCTGCCAATCAGCTGATTGGCAGTATCTTGCCTCTGTGTGAGGCAGGGGCTCGGGGCTCCCAGGGAATTTGGATCTCAGGAGGAGCCAGTGCCTCTCACAGATACTTCCTGCACTAGCCTTCCTGTGTGCCACTCTAAATTTGCCCTATGGTATTGATGCCATAAGTGGCCAGTTCCTAACTTCTACCCTAAAAATGCATCCAGAATTCAAAGCCATAGCCCAGCTTGGGCACCGATTCTAGCACAGAGGCAAAGGACCAAAAGGAAATAGCATTTAACACTCCCTGAAGCTTGCAAAGTCATGGGAAAGAATACAAACTTCCTCAGTGGTGTAAGTTTATTTTTAACTCTGAGTTTCTGTCCTGGGGTACATGGGCAATTCCAGTGCCCTGACAAACACTTTAGAGAAAAATTCACTTAGAATAATGATATGTGCCCTTGCACTAGCTTCAAATTCACATATCTCTTTCACTTTCAGTATTTTCCAAACATTTTTAACTAGTCAGAGAGTAAATACACATAAATGCAACACACTGGTTAGGGTAGAATAGATAACTGCAAGCAAATCTGTACATTTTAAAATGAAAAATACTTGAGAAAACAAACAGTAATTTTCTGAGGTTTTTTGGCAAGGCACTTAACATGAGCTTAACTGAGACACGAAGACTATAATCTCTACTTTTTCTTCCAAAAACTGGAAAAGAGGACAAGAGCCTTCCCACCTCTTTCAGCTCGAGTGAGTTGCTGTCATGTTTTGCAGCCATACAAATTGTGTGCTGCCATCAGCCACAACGAAGGGATATGAGTGTGGAACGATGCTCTCCTCAATTCTACACTTTCCAGCCAAACTGAGTAGTGGTGCAATTGATAGAGCTGCCACTGTGTTCTCTTTAGGGCATTTAAGAGCGGTGCTGGCTGCTTCCCATCTTCCTACTTGTTTTTCCGTGCAGGCTGTAGTTCACGATCTTCCTCTGGGAACAGCAGTGGCTTCAACTTCTGTGCCACTGGCAGCACTTCACTGGCTTTTGTTCAGTAAATAGCCTAATTCTGCTGAGTTGGGAGCAGCTGAGACTGTTTGTGATATATTGTCCTAGCATGAAGCACACTGTCACCTGGCAGAATGATTGACTAGAGTCTGCAGCTTGGCAGAATAGCGTTCTGCAGTTAGTTTGGCATTTCTTTATTAAGTTCAGGTTAGATTCACTTAAGGAATGCACTTGCCAGCTATGCCATGTTTTTGACTTTATATCCATCATGATGATTAATGGTCTATTTACAAAGATATTCATAACGAAATTCTTACCTTCTTTTCCCAGCCTACCATAAAACACACCTATCACTGTATTCTATTGAAGCAAGCCAAATTCCATTAGAAACATTTTCAGACATCAGCATAGGATCTTTCATAATCTACACAAGTCCAAAACCTTCTAAAACATGAGTGCATATTTTCAGGAATTTACATTGTTAAAAAATGACACATATTATCCAAAAATAGTCTTCACATTTTTGCTTTTCACCCTCTTCTCTTTGCCTCTACATTCCTTTAATTCAGCGAGCCATCTAAGAATATAAGAAATTTTGACCATCTGCTTCTATTCCTATGCAATGATCAGAGCAGAACTGTTATAATGGTAGCGCTTGGGAACCTCAGCCACCAGTGGATGGTGGTTGCTACATAAACACAGAGAAAATAATAGTTCCTTCCCCAGGCATTTTGCGATTTATGAAACAGAGGCAGAAGTTAGACTGGAGTGATATGGAAGCAATGAAATACTTCTGCTCAAGATTATTATGCACTGGTCTGACAGAGACTCATCAAGTTTTTCTAGATATTAAGACAAACTATAATCCAGTCACAGTTTCAACAACTTCATACACCACATTGTCAAGTTTTGCAGACTACCACTGTTTTGTGGTTTACTGCTTAGGAATGGCTCAACTGTACCACGTCACCTTCTGCAGTAATGGACTTCCATCCAGGGCTGTCACTGCTACTTTGAAAGCTGAGAGTACAGACTGAAAGACACAGCTGTGCTATGAAGCAGTTATGAAGAAGTTATTAATCCCTACAAGCATATAAATCACCATGGCCAAATGCAGTATGGTTTCTCTAGTATATTTTACTCCCCCTCTGAAATATGAATTCCTCTTGCTCAACCTCCCTTATGATATCCATAGATTTTTTTTTTTTTCTTAAGTATCTAGTGCCAGATTCTCAAAAATGCCTCAAAATGTAACTAGGAAATCACTCCATAGTATTCAAAACTACAGAAGTAGTGCTTAAGCACCTTTGAAAATCCCGGCTGACATTTTGATGAACCTCGTAGTGTCTAAACATCTTACGCACTAACCCATCATGCTAAAAAATTTCCTCAAAGGTTCCTCTGCTTCCCATACACAGCTCAGTGCTCTGTGACAATAATAAACTCTTTCTTCCTGGGTTAAATCTGGTAGCAGCCAAGTTTTCCCTTTAAGTATTTAATTAATCTTACTGCCAAAGTATTCTTCTTGAAACCTTGATAAAGAGCCACTTAGCACTCAGAATTAAAATTTATGGGAAAGAAAGCTTGGATGGGATTTGTCTCACCTAACACTACAAATCTTCAGCATAGCTGTTAATATCTGAGCTAGGCTCGACTCACAGTTAGCGGAGACAAGCAGGGTCTCACAGGACAGAATTAATTTGACCCATTCTAGGCAACTACTAGAGGATTTGGTGAGTTGCATCTCAGAAGTGTCTCTGTCTCTGTTTTGACCAGAAAGGAAGAAGACAACTAAACTTCAGCATAGTATCTGCCTTGAAGCCATCTAAACTCAGGTGAGATGAATCGCACCACTGTGTCTGGAGGTTAAAACAGGATATTGACAGTCCAGCTTTATGAATTCTTTCCTTTTTGTCACTGACTCCAAACGTAACGACCAGCAAATCATTCAACTTCTCAATGTTTCAGTTTATGTATCTATAAAAAAGGTGTATTATAGTGCTATTACATTCTAGATATGCTGCACAGTCATAGCAAGGCAAAACTAGCTCTTGAAGGTGCATTGAGAACCTCAGAGGGAATATATTAAATATGTGCAAACCATATTTAAGAGACTACTAAAGAATGGGGAAAACAACTGACAAGACTTGGAGCAAGGAATAAAAGAGATTAAATTCCACTTGCTGCACATAAACGTTGTGAATAGTCTATCTTACAAATGTTTAGCATGTTGCACATGCTCAAGAGATCTAATATTTCAAAGAGGATTTTCTCCACACCATGAGGAGAAGCAAAGAACCTGGTGAAATTGTCATCTGGAGTTACAGACCGTACGCAAACCAGGAGAGTTTATTGTGCTGCTAAGCCTTGCAACAGTGCAAATGAAGCTCCTGTTGCAGGGTGCTAATCTTCCCAGAATTCTTATTAAAAATGAATGATTGCGTGTATTTCCGAACAGCCAGGGCACCAGTTTTTTATTTACTAAGCCCGTGAGCATTGCTCCCAGTGCATTTTTGCAAGCTTTTTATAAAAATAGAAGTGGGGGGGGAAAAAAAGGGTTGAGATGGCTATTTGCAAGGATTTTTTTCCCATCCCCCCTTTTCCCACCTTAGAAAGTCCAAAGGAGACATATGTTTAAGTTGCTAGCTAGGACAACACAGGAAATTTTGTTTCTGGACTTGGCACTCACCCAGTCTGTGTCTGGAAGCAAATGGTTAATGCTCCCCATGCAGCCAGAGGTGCTGTAAAGGAGGGGGGAAATGAGCACCCAAGGTGATTATAGCTGAAAACATGACTCTAATGTAGGGAAATAATTCATATTTAAATAATTGATTATTATCTACAAAGTTATCATTATAATCATGTTTATAATGAATGCATGTTTTACCAATTTGAAATAACTAAGTATTCTAATCTTAGCAAGCTTAAAGAAAGTCTGTTAATGAGATAAGAATATTCTCCTTTCTATGTATGTAATACAAATGTATTAACTGCTCTTTCTTTTTAGTTCAGAAAAGATGCTTGCAAATGGATTACTCTGGGATGCGTTCTTGCAAATTCACCAGTGTGAGCACAAGTAGTATCAGGATGGAACATGGCTGGGAAAAAATCTAGATAGCTGTAGATTTTAAATTCTCCCTGCTATTTCAAATTGATATGGCCTTTCCCTTCAGTTCATTGTGCCATTCCTTCAGTTCAACGGCCTTTCCATTCAGTTCAATGATGTCTTCACCTCTGTATTTCACTAGCGCCTGAGCCAAAGCCCACTCCTGAATTGTCAACACAAGGCTGTGGAACAGAGAGCATCCTTATTTTAGTGAAAACTGACGATCCTCATAAAAGAGCCTATCCTTTCAGTTCCCTCAGTGGTATTTATTTTTCATTCTTCCCCGGCAGAGTACAACCTTTCATTTCAAATGAAATCTGTACTATAAATATCAACACTGTAGCCACTTAGAAACCTACGCTCACACTGTGTTAGGTGTTAACTTCCACCAAAATCAATGGAATTTAGGAATTTAAATCTCTTCAAGGATTGGGGATTTAGCCTAATATAATGAATTCTAAAGGTATTATACTCTGAAACCAACTGGCAAATGCAGTCACCAGACAATATTCCTGCTTACTTTACAAACAGGGCCTCATATATTCTACATTTTACCTAGGACTGATGGTGTTAGCAACATCATTTACACACCATGGTATGGTGAACAGCTTGACAAATGGCAGGCAGACACCTTCCCCACATGCAAACCTCACAGTTGTGGCCAACAGATGGATTCAAGTTCCTCATTTCTGGCTTGGAAAGGTGGAAAACTAACAATAGGCATTTTCCTGGACACGTATTCAGGACTTTTTAATCTGCTTCCCTAGTAGCTTACATCAATGCTTGGAATTGTTGCCTTTCAGGTCACAATAACAAAGGACACCAGTTCTTCCCATTTCAGATCAAATGGAGCATTGTGATACAGAGATCATAGTCTAGGTTATTATCTGTCCAATGAAATGGGCTACGATGGATTTTCTATTGTGTAATTTGAGGAATTCAATTTTATGAATGTATAGAATTTTGAAGCATTTAAAAATAACCTAAAAATACAATTAGCCCTGTTTTTGCAAGAAATGCACAAGTTAAAATGCCATAGTTTTTTACTTGGTAAAACACTGATTACCAGTAGTATGCTGATCCTTCAGGAAAAGAACAAGTCTTCTTGTTACAATACTGCCATTGCTGAGGGACAAGTTCGTCTGACAATCATAAATCAGCGCTTGATGTTCCAATTAACACCACTGAGCATCATTTTTTCAGGGGTATGTAAACTGAAACAGTGCTTTTACTTTTCCTCATCAGATTGCTGCTCATTTGGGTACTTTAGCTCAAAGCAGGAATCTGGACTAAACTTGTATTTGTCAAAATACCAGGAGTTAATCTGTGACTGCAGGTTACACATTGCATGTATAACTATACGTGTGTGCAAGAGAAATGGAAAAGCAATGGGAAGTCGGGAAGCAGAGCCATTTCCAGCATTGCAGCCGTCTTGCCTCTCCTCATGTCCTCCCTCCCCTGTTTTACGAGCTCCTGGAAAGGGGGAGCCTGGGAACAAGCCATCTCAAGCAGCAGTGCTGCTATGGAGTCCAGAAACACCAGGAAACAAAACAAAACAGAAGCCCTGGGATCTAATAAACAACACGCCGTCCCTGTGGACTTTTACTCACTTAGAATGATTATTTCAACAGTATCCAAAAGGCCAGTGTATAGACTGATACGGGCTACAGTATCAGGGATTCCGCCTTTGCATCCACAGTGAGCACATGGAGAAGCGGTACCCTTCAGCAAGGTGTGTGGACACAAAGAGAAGACACGTGGCTAGACCTGTCTGAGGCTCAGAACCAACCCTTCTTCCAGCTTGGTAGGTAAGACAGCTACCCACCCTGTGCTTTCCTTCCGCTCATAGCAATAAACTTCTCCTACCGTTTAGTTCTTACACAGCATAAAATATTTGCTCACATGAAGAACAGTACAATATCAGTGTCCACCAGTCTCATCTCAAATGCATCTTCATGGCTGTTAATTGGAAGCTTGTCACCCCATCCATTTTCCTAAATAGTAATGCCCACCTTCAAATACCCTTAAAATTGTCTTTGAAACCGAGTTCACATTCCTGCCATTGTTAGTTCAGAAGATCTATCCAATTTCAGCCTTTTCATGTTTATTAATTAAAAGGTGACCGAAAATGACATTATCAAAGCCTGCATTAAACTGCTCTCTTTGTTTTACGATGGGTAGAGGTCCCCAAATGGAATTGAAAAGGCCACATGTATTACAATTATTATTTTTTTAAGCAGACACCACTTTGTCATCATATACTAGATTCAAAGCCACAGGCCACAGTCAAACACACAAAAGAATAGCTGTCTTTTTTCTCTTTCAAATTATTGATATGTAAGAGAGAGGACAGAGTAATTGTTTAATCACTGGCACATTGCTTTAAATCTAATTCTCAGCACACACAGAGAAAACACAAATGGATGGAAAGGGCACTGAGGCATTTGAGTTGATTGATAGCAGGTCAGTGGCCAATGCACAATAGTTTAGATATAAAACATAGCAAATTAAGAGCATTACATTCCAAAAGCATTATATGAAGCTGATCTCAACCAGAGAGATGGTTAATACTATTAAAAGGTGGAAATACTAGCCAATGTGCTCACCCAGCTGATGTGTGCAGTGCTATATGTATAATGGATTGCACTGGGAAAGAAAAGGTAGGAAATCGAGGATGGAGTATATATTTGCTCTTTAGAGCACTCACTTTGAAGCAATATTTGCTTATTTGAATAAATCTTATGCTCCAGAAGCTGACCCTTTCAATTATAAAAATGATAGTGTTACTCATGAAAAGCAGTCCCGATGGCCTCAAAAAGTACAGGCAAGTCATCCAGCTTTGAAGCTAAATTCGTGTACTTCCTAATAGCACAGGGTAAGCCCATCTGCACAGCAGGTAACTTTTTACACAGGTAATATTTTGTACCTGCTTGACATGCACAGCGCTCTACTAATCCGGCCGATCCACTTGGTCTCAGTGAAAAGGCGGGAATAAAGTTTCTGTGGTTTTTACACCTTCTGAGGTTTTCTGACCACTTCACATAATTAGTTCTGAGAAGTTTTAAAATGCCTTTCTTTCCTATTCCTGCGATATGTATCAGATTTTTAACATACATATTTCATGTCAGCAGATCACAGGGGACCTTACAGGTGAACAGATTATGAAACACAGCAAAGTTTAGAACAACAGACTAGCAGACTAGTAGCAGCCCTCCTGGAGGTTTATGTGAACAAGAAATTTTCTGATCACCCCCTGTGGATTTCAATGTCAGAGCAGCACCAAAGAGCAATTATGAAGTTTTTAAAATGTACTATTGGGCTCTGGTTTGAATAGGTACTAGAGAAGAAAGTCGCTGTCAACAGCTGGAGACTTAGCAACTGTCAGAAGAACCTACAGAGCTCTGGAAAGCCTCTGCAAGTGCAGCTGGAATCGGGATTGCTCAAAGAGCTGTTCAAGCTAACTGTGGGAATTTAGGGGATAAATTTTTTACATCTTCTTTTATGATGTAAGGTGTTATTGCTCAGGGCTACAGTCCCGGCTACTTTTTATATCCAGATGAAACTCTGTGGGCTGCCAGGACTCAAGCACTGTTTCAGTACTCAGACCTGAGGACTCGCGTTTCAAGGCAGCTACAGCTTTCATGCATGTATGAAAAGCGAGTTTAAAAGTTTCTTCAAATTAAAGTTCCCGTGAATCGGTTCACTTGGATGGAACTGATTTGGCTACTTACCAAAAGCGTACCAGAATCTGCCCTTTGATACACAGGCAGAAAAGATCAGGTAGCTCACTGCCTCATCAAGTTATTTGTTATGACCTAACTGTATATTGACATGTAAGTGTTGCCTTTGGATTTGCCTGTAAGGACACAATTTGACCCTTTCCTTTTTTATCCAGCTGAAATGAAATTATCCCTAAGTAACACATCAAAAGACGATGGAAATTGCATGTGGCACCACTTAAGGATTAGTTTTATCTATTGATATTACATTAATCAGATATTCCTCTTGTTCAAATGATTCAAATCTTTTATCAGGGCAGAGAAAAGAAGCACAACTTGTACTAAAAATTAAGATGTGACCCAGCCTTCAGCTGCAGCTTTTGCTCTTTTCTTGACACTACCTAGCACAAATGACAGAACTGGGAGAAAGCCCAGCTAAGAATACTCCTAGACCAGAGAAATGTACCCAAGTAATATATCACTCTTTGGTTACTAATTCTGAGAAGTGATTTCAATAGGACTGTTATTTATTTGCAACATTCAGCAAATTATATTCAGGATTGGGACTCATAATCCCGATTTTGTCCAAGGAACTGAACAGGCCAAGGACCAAATCATATGGAGAACTACCGATTTGACAGTAGTAGAAGTACTTCATAAAACAGGGTGTTTCTGTAATACAATGTGGCTGAACGTTGCTGCTGACTGTGGCATAGCAGCTCTGTGAACAAACAGAGAATTTCAGTCCCCAGAGCTCAATTCATTAGCCTGCACAGACATTAATATTATTTCTTTGAAAGAGAGGAAGAATGGGACTATTTTACAGGTATTTCTGGCTCCATATCCACATACAATATAATAGAGCATACTAAATTCATATATTTTAGTTGGAGATATTTAGCTATTAACAGGAAACATTTACAATTGCCCTCTTCAAAGAAGTTCTGGCTTAACAAGTGAAGGCTGTTTTTATGATGCCCGGAAGTTTAATAGCCTCAGAAAATTATCACAGATCAATAACATGTTGCTTTCTGTGATGGTTAACCATTATTTTATAAAAATAAAGCTCTTCTTAAGAGCACCGGATCTGGGCTACAAGCTGCAGCTTTACTCCCTAGATGCACTGTTTTTCTTTTCAACCGAAAGTGCAGAGAAAGTAAATACTGTCAAATCAGACAGTGTTGCAAACAGCCATCATGACAACTTCATCTTAGTATGTCAACATACCAAGCGTTTCTCCTAGATACCTCGATGGGCCAGATTCAGTGACCCCAGAGCCAGAATAACTTTCAGTGGCAGAAGCAGCTCTTCCTGCTGGCTAGACAAGAATAACAACAAAAAAGCCATTTCTTAGAGAAAATAAGGAACACTGAAAGAATGAGTGGAAGAGCAAGAAGAATGGACATGTAGAGGGAGATGCGGGAAGGAGGCAAAATGGAAATGTAGAAAGAAAGGGGTTAAAGAAAACCACAGGATGTGCAGATAACAAGGGATGATAGGACAAGTATTTGAGCTGAGAGTGACTGAGCTTATACCCAAAGCCCTGACATTTTCCATCAGTCTCTTCTTTTATTCAGACTTGTAAATACATGCAGCTCGCTCTGCCATTCTGCTGCCTGGCAGGACTGACTCTTCCCAAAGAGATGCCCCACGCTATTTCCAGAGGATCTGAGGCCACCCAAGATCTTCTTTTGCTGCAGATCTTTGAGCAGTTGATCTCTTTGAGCAGTTTCCTTTCATATTGGGCCTGGTAGGGTCTGTCTTTTTTGTTAACACTCCTGCAGCTGCTCTGTAGTAACACGCTGGCCACTACAGGCCATAGGTGGTATGGAGGAAGGTGGGGGACACACCAGAAAGGAGTCAGGTAAAGCCACTAACTTTTTCCAGGTGCACATTTAGAGCTACAGGGCTAGGTAACTGCCTTAAATTCTAGTCAAGAAAGCCCCCAACAGCCAAATCTCACCAACAAAAACTACTGCAATTTTTTTTTTTTTTTTAAAGTGCTACAGATATGGAAAATCCTGAATGATCAGAAAGCATTTTGGGGTTTCTTGTTTGTTAGATCCAAGGAGACAAGCTGTTATTTTATCACCCTGCGTAGATGCTCCTACTTTGATGGACAAAATGTCTAAAACAATTGGACCACAAAGTAACATAAATCCCAACAGAACAAAAATATATCCATTACCTACTGTATGTCCAGAATCAATCTCTGTGAGGGATGATTATGGTATTGACCTGAGATCTGTCAGTACATTTTCCTCTGAGAAGTCCCTAGTGCTTGTAGACAGAGCCCCTGTGGGGGTTATCTTTCATGTACACCAATATGAACTGAATACTAAAAACTCGCCTTGTGTGTGTTCTTTTCTTAGCCAGACTATAACAATTAATGTCTATTGAATTATTAGCTGGATACAAGTTGGGCTTAAATCAGGGCTTAAAGAAAATTAATATATATGGTACAAAGAATCTGCATCACCTCAGTGACTGAGATGCTAAGTAAGTCACTCCACAAGATAAGCCTTCTCACCTCAGTGCTTGGTCTACCTGGACAAACTCCAGTCAATATTTGAATAAATTGGGTAATCAGGATGGCAGCAGAAAGGCATCAAAAGCTGAACAGGGGAATAATCAACAACAGAAACTCCTTGTTGCCTAATGCATTGTAACTTCTAATTATTAGAAAGACCCTTGCGTTCATCTGGAATTAATACAATCATTTTTTTCAGACAGTCGTTTTGGCCTCTGGGGAAAATAGAAAAGAGTTGTTGTATCTCCTTCGACAAAGGAAGATACATCCAGTCTGACTGCAATAATTGCAAGTGGACTAACCACACAGAATCGCCTTCAAAGACACCACCCAAATAACCCAACCAAGCCAAAGCATTAATTCATGTACGAAAGCAGAGTTCTGCTGGAGGACAGAAAAACCTACAGAAAACAAACCTTGCCATGTAGCCCAGCATGATGCAGACAGAAGAACCACCCTCCTCGTTCATCTGGACACTAACCAAAATAAAGTCAGGAATTTTAGTACACTGCTGACTAATAGGATTAAAACCAGGTACATGAAATTTGAGAACGTCTCCTGACACTTAAGGCTGTCTTGGCAATCTGGCATCACACAGGAGCAAAACCATGATATGAGAAGCAATGTAACAAGCTGAACACCATCGCTCAGGGGCTCCATGCAATCAGAATATCTCTATCATCCTGTTGTTTTCTCATACACCCTGGAAAACTGAGAGCAGCTAAATAGTCTGCAACAAAGTATTCAAAAGAAATACACATGCTGCTCCCTCCAGTCTTTAAAGAGTCTGAATCCCAGCTCTCCTTGAAAATAAAATGGAGATTCAAAGTGAGTTTCTCTGCTTGTGACACACATTATTGCTGAGGCAGCTGATGCTTTGCCCCAAAAAAACATACGACAAAAATCTTTCTCTGGCCAGGATCCTCAAGTGCTCATATCACATCTCTTGAGGGGCAAAGAGAGGAGAAGCTCACAGACAGGAGGCGGCAAAGCTCCCTCAGGAATCCCAGCAGTCTATCCCGTGTCAGTACAGGGTTGAACATGTGTTATGAACCTGAAGACACCTGGTAATGCCAGATTTAGATTGTGTTCAGACCTTGTGATAGCGTGCAGTTGTGGCTGATCTCATGACACAGTTCAGGCTTGGAAGCCACACTTCCATTTTACAAGAATCAGTGGTTACCCAGCCTTATTCTGTGCAGAAACATAGCATTTGGGAGACAAGAAGTTCCTTTGTACTTACATT
Organism: Columba livia; assembly: GCF_036013475.1. Classification (NCBI taxonomy): domain Eukaryota; kingdom Metazoa; phylum Chordata; class Aves; order Columbiformes; family Columbidae; genus Columba; species Columba livia. The sequence continues at coordinate 134,237,859 of NC_088602.1, read as the reverse complement.
TTTAGAACACTTTAAGTCTGTCACAAAAGGTTTTTAAATTGAAACACTTGCCATACAGACTAGACCTGTTCATAATTGGCATAAACATGTACAACTGCCTTCAATACTTATACACAGACAAAGGGGATTTTTACCCAGCATTCTGCAGCCATTCCAAGTTTTAGCATCATAACAGCTTACAGGATGGGACATGGATCGCACATCATAGTGTTTGATGCATTAAAAAGGTTTTTTTTTTCAGTCCTTTTGCAGTACATCTGCAGGAGACTACTTTCAAGCTGGGACTATCACTACATCGAATTGGAATAAATACATATTTTGCATGCTTATAAACACACATACACAAAGTACAAATATGCAGACTGTGTACTTCTCTGTAAGAACTCAAAGAATTTTTCAAGCATCAGTTGATTAACCAAATAAAATCACAGAAAGGGACGCAAAATTTCCCACATCTGCATTACAGTGGAGTAAATTGAGGTAAAACCCCAGCAAAGAGCGACTCCCCAGGTCCCAGGCTGTCAGGAGTAGCAAGTGCCAGCCCTCAGCCAAAAGCTCACCCTGGCTTTGCTACAGGGCTTGGTTCTGCCACAGCACTCTTGCTGAAGATCCTACAAAGCACTTATATTTAATCAGGTAAGTACTCTGGACCTTGCAAGATCAAGCCTCAATGAAATATTTAAGAGACGTGCATACAAAACCAAAGGTAACTGACATCAGGAAAAAACAGGGAGTCTAACAAACTACTTTAAAGAAAAATAAATCTTCATAATTATATAAAGAGAAAAATCAGCTTCTGAGGGTGAATAATTAGAAAATAAACAGTCAAGTGCTTTACATTTAAATCTGATAGACGTGTGCTCAAGATCTGATGTTTTGTACAGTAAACATCACCGCAGAGGACGCGTGGACAGCTGAAACAATCACATGAAAACTCAGGTTGCAGTGACAAGTGCTGAGGTAACTTCAGCTACAGCAGCACAAAGGTTGCTCCTGTTTACAAAGTCCCATATAGATCTCATCAAGCTACTGTTAATTTCAAAAGTGTTTTATCACAGCTGGGAAGAATTCATACCATAGAAACCTTGGCTTTATAAAAATAGTGGTTTTTGAAGCATTCTAATTATTTTATAAGTATACAATGACTGAAAATACTCTAAAGGTAAACAGAAACAAGAGTGGATTGAGGCTGTGGCTTAAAATTGAGGTGGGAGACCTTTCAGTAGAAGCATGCAAACATTTTCAGCACAGCTTTTGATGGATTAATACATTATGTTTCCTCTTTTTTTTTTTCCCTTCCCCCCCCCTCCCATGTAGTTGCATCAAAATTTAATGAGCAAGAAAATGTAAGGAAAAATAGCTATGGAATCATTTAGACAACAAGGATTTAGTGTCCATAAAAAATCCTGAACTTGTCGTTGTTACTATTTATATTACGCTAGCAGTCAAAATGTAACACACACTTGACCGAGATATAGTCTCTGTCCTAAAAAAAAATTACTTTCTAAAGATAATGTCAACCTGTGCCTCCTTGCACGATTTAAGTTTTGGGCTAGGTTTCTAGTCAACACCTATCACTGGCCAGTTCTGCAGCCGAACAAGTGAGCTTTCTAATAGTATGCAGCTCGTTTTTATGGCATGGTTGTTTCTGTCATGGAAATATATTAACTCAGATACGCAATGCCAATTACAAAATCCTTTTCAACTGGTTTGCTTTCCTTGCTTCTCCCATGCTGTTGCAAGAGAGGAAAGCTCCCAAAGTGTCCGCATTTCTACAGAACCTACGTAAGAATACAAATTAACTAATTTAAGAGCAAATTCAGACATTGTAGTCTGTGGATTGCCCCCATTACTGAGGCTTGCTAGTCATTCCCAAAAGCCTTCTACTGCCCCCCGCATGCATGGGCAGAACCACAAATGACAGAACGAGCTGCCCCCCCGAGCTGAGGCACTCATACAGACTCATACCTCTCCTTTGCCTGATGACCCAAGCCCTGTGCAACCTCGGTCATTTTGAGAGCAAAGGAGAAAGAGGAAAAAACAACTACAGGGAAGAACATCTCATCCCTTTGCTCACGTTGATTTTTCCAGGCTAGTTATTAATGTCATTTGCATCGTCTGGAGCAAGGTCCTACTCAGTATGCTGGAAACTCAGCAAGAATGTAACTCGGAAAAAGAAAGGTCCAAACAGAAACTCACTCAGAAATTCTGACAAATGTGACTATAGGCATCGCCGTGCAAGTACAATGCGCCAAACAGAATCCTGATGGACCAGTCAAAATGTATATAAATACTGATAGATCAGATCTGCCCAAAGATGGCACATTTGTTGGGAGACAGATGTATCTGCTCATGCTTAAATGCACAAAAAGAGACAGAGATCACAAATTGGTCATGCGGTTTGTCTCTATCCTTCCACTACTCCAGTTCCCTACTCTTCAGCAGCACCTGAAGGAAAGTGCAACCAGAGCCACTGCTCAGACATGATGATCTTCAATGTCCAAACAACAGCCAACATAAAATTTAATTCAAGCTATACTACAGGGCACGTTTTCAGCATTTTTCAGGGGTTGATGCTTGAGGATTTGGCTGCAAAACTCCCATTATTAATAGAAGTTGCATAGCGAAATCCCCACATACTATAGTGAAAATATCGCCTTACATTTCTCTCTGGTACCACTTCTGATCTGTGCTGACAGCTCTCTCATCATGAATAACATTATGTCAGGATGCCCAATGATTCCTGAAGCTGTCAACAATGTTTAAAGTCAAGCTCTCCAAACTTTTTAAAACTTAATCATCTTCACTCTGGAAGCATAAAAGTTGAATGCAATAAAAAATGTGCAGATTCACAGCAAGTTTTATTGACTTGCTGGCCAAAGACTTCATCTAGCTGCTGAAAGATTTACATACCACAAAGCACTCTCTATAGAAAGACTGTCCTTAAAGGCCAGAATATACATGAGATGGCAGAAAGAGTTGAGAAAGTATGGAGAATAGTGCATAGTGTACCTGATTTTTACGCTAAATTACCGAATTCAATGTATGCAATCAGCCTAGTTTGGGGAATTTTGTGACACCACACACAAGCAGAGCTGAGAAAAAAAAAAAACAACTTGCGAATCTTAATTTTCTTGCCTTTTTTCTGTTTAAATCTGATTTACAACGTCACTTTTCAAAGTGTGGAAGCCCATCAGTCCCTCCATTTACCTTTTCTTTCTGATTTTATTACTGTTCATCAATGCGATGAAAAGTTCCAGACTGAAAGCTTGAAGAAAGAGTAACCAGTGTATGCAGGTCCACAGGGGGCACTAGTAAAGAAAACACCACCGAACAATCCTCTGAAAGGAAGCCAATCAACTTGACATTTTTAAATGGATCAATTAACAATAAATACATATATAAAATGTTTCAAATAGAGTGCCTGGTAAATGTTGTATATACTTTAAACACCTATGTTTTACATTCTTTTTTGTTAGTTTCGCACTCCTCTTTTGCTGTCTAGAAGGGTGTTTTCAGCAAGAATGACATTAACTGGTACCCCAGACCTGCCAACTATTGACCTACACACAGCCAGGCACACAAGTAAATATTAGCGAGATCAGTAAGAGAATAAAATCTCTCAAACAGAGAGCAATGAACAGAAAAACTCTTTTTTCCCTGTTCACTCAGTTAATTCATTGTACAGGAATTATTGCAGGTGCAACATTCCGAGACAGAAAAAAAATGATTTGCAGCTAGAGGGTGGCTCTGTAAACCTGCTCAAGGAGAACCACTGTAGGAGAGGACTTCACTAGAGTGCCATGAAATATCTACTGCAAAAAAAGCTTCAATTGACTGCTACTTCTCTGTTATCTTTTTCTTTTCTAAAGTTCATAGTAGTTCCATGAAAACAAGCCCCTTCTGTCATCATCTATTATAGGAAATACGTGGATGTTGGTAAACAATAAACAAGACACAAAATTCTAGCAAGCTCATAGGAAAACCCGTTTAACTGCCTCAGCTGTACAGATGGCCACTCAAGATTTCAGGACCTGACCAAAACTGAAGTGACTTTCTGACTCTTCTGAGATTCAATCTCCGTTATTCACAAATCTTCCAGTGTCCGTGCTTCTCTCAAAGCTGCAGCTCCTCAAATCAAGTGATCACATTAGATTTTCATTGGGCTTCAATTCTTAAAATTTGAGATTTAATGTTAATGCCCTGAATGCATCAGCTGAAGGCACTGAAAAAGTTCAGAAACAAAAAGCCAAAGAAAAAGGGATGCAGGATATATTAGTTTATAATACCATTAATATGATGCCAACTTTGCATTTTGGGACTTTTAATTTATGATTTTTGAAGAGTCTTTGCTGGCAATACTTCTATTTTATTCTGCGGACTGTTGAACCAAAGCATATTATCGAAGCAGCCAATAAAATCTCTGTGCACTGTATTGAAGTCCTCTTCAAAGATCTCTAACATATGTTTCGTGAAGAAATAGAGGGTGTATCTGTCAGCTTCTCTCAAGAGCTAATAGAGAGCAATTTCATTTGCAGAGGAAGGCACATTTATTCTGCTGATTCCATATTAACCTGGGAAACCCTTTATACCAAGGATATTTCTTCAAAATCTGTTTCTACTTGTCTTTTTCACTTTTGAAGGAGCAGAAAGAAGGGTTGAAGTAGAATGGAGAAACAGTCTCACAGAGTGCCCACATGATAGGGCCTGTCTTAAAGAAAGCTCTAATCTGTAGGAAATTTATTCAGTCACAAGAATCTAAACATAGCTCCCTGTTCACAGAGAAAACAAAAATGACTCACAAAGGAAGAAGTCCTCTCATTCTGGCACTGGGTATCCATGGATAAAAATAAAGTAAGGAAGAAGTAAAAGTGATCAGCAACTGTTTCCTTGAACTCCTTCTGGTTGCCCCCAGTCAAGCCACTTACATGGTGTGGCCTCGAAAGGGATAAATCAAATGGCTGTCTACAGCTCATGTATATATAGCACACTGCTCTCTTATGCTGTATTTGCCGCCTGAGTAACAGAAGGATTTTCTCACTCTCTTTTCCTCTCCTTTCTTCTGTCAGAAAAGAGATAGCTGTATTATGAGAGAGAGACAGAGACAGGCAGAGAGGTGGTCCCTCATTAGCACCAGGTTCTCTGACAGTCACCATGCACCAATAATTTTGTCATCTCTGGGGATCCAGCCACCATGTGCATCTTCCCCGTTTGCCAATAACTGCACTAACATCCAATCCTGTACCATGTAAATTCCCTCTGCCAAACAGATATAAGATTTCACATTGTCCTAAAACATGACGAAAATGTTTTTAGATCCAGCTTATATTGGTAACTAGAACAATAATAACAAGGGAAATAACAATTAGATATTTAGAAGATCATTACTGATAGTGAGGGTGGTACAGCATTGGAGAGATGCCCAGAAACTGAATAAGAACTTGAACAACCTGAACTAGTTTCCAAGTTGGCCCTCCTTTGAGTAAAGGGTTGGACCAAGTGACTTTCAGAGGTTCATTCCAACATAAATTCTGACTCTAACTATGGTTTAAACAGTCAAATTTCCACTGCTGGTGGCTAGTTTTGGGGTCGCCTATGTGGCAGACTGGTTGCACATTTGCAACACATCCTGTTCTCCTCGGAAAATTTGTCATTAAGTTGAAAGAGAAGGTAAAATTGTCTAAAAAAATGCTAGACCAAGAAATATGAACTATTTTATCTTGTCCGTCTGAGTTCTTCACATCTCCTCAAACTCCTATATGAAAAATCATTACCAATTCTTTACTATAGAATAACACAGAAATAACACAGATCTTCATCCTTGCAATGATTATTCAGAAGTTGTTTTGGTAAAGGAGTAGGTTTGCCAAGGCAGAATCCATTCAGGGGCTGCTTCAAGCTCTGCTGAATGTTTATATCAACTTTTATGCAATCTGACATTCCCAAAAAGAACTGACAGTAATGGACTGGAAACGCAGGGAAACCATTACACAACACAGAAAAAAATAGTTTCAAAAGAAATGGAATTTAAGAGCTAAATTTCTTAAACTGGCTCTGGTAAGGGACTGGCCTGAATAGAAACCTTTTGAGGAACTTCCAGACTAACAGCTCAAGATGACACTCTATGTTTCTCCAAAATGCAACACGAAAGCTGTAATGTGAGGCTGCAGCAATATTCCCCCTCTGGGTTTCATTTTGTCAGATTTGACGGACCCAAGCAGACTTTACACCAATTAACAATAAAGACAGAAAGACCTTCCAGGGAAGCATCAGAGTCGCCAGGAGCAAGGTCCTGGCACTCCTCTCTGGAAATCTGTCCCTATCCCATGCTCCAGGCTGGTGTGAGGTGGGCAGCAGACCACTGGTGCCACGGCTTGTGAGATTGCAGGTTGCAGTGCAGAGTGTGTCACCTTCACCATCTCCAAAACACCAGCTGGCTGGGGCATTAAGAAGTCTCAATTGTAAACAGGGTCTATCTAGACCAGTATACAGTATTGCAGACCTTGGCAACAGTGCCAGGACACAAGAGGAAATGGGGTCTTTTGCAGGTCCCTTCCTTGGAATAACAGATCCCCTCCATTTCAGGAAAATCAAATGGATCTCAGTGCATATTGGAAGCACATGAATAGAAGCAGAATTCCTTGTGATGATGACAATGGTACAGACTTGCCAACAAATGCTCCAGTTTTCATACCGGGGCTGAAGCAGACATTGATCTTTCCTTGAAACTTTAACAATTCTCCCGGAAGATCCTTCTGCAGATTCAGGACTCAGCAAAGCTCTTCAGGCCTGGGCCACCCTGGATTTTATTTTCTAAAAATATATTTTTTTAATTCTTGATTCCCTATCTTGTGAGCCCAAGTAAAACTGTATCAAACTGAAATAAACCCTTGTTTCTCCCTAGCAGTCACTTAAACTGACATTGCATTTTCTTTATTTTTCTCTTGCCATAATAATTCCTAGCTGGAGATAATGCTCTTTGGTGACTAAATGCATACACAGCACACCCCAGTAGGAGTAATATGACTTTGTTTTTTCACATTATGATGTCTGTTTAACAAGTAATGAGTTCTGTCCACACTCTGTCACTGTCAACCTTTTCCACAAGATGTAAGAACAGTGTAGGCCAACAAAAGTTATTAAATGCCCCCTCCCTGCTCATCTCTATGTATAGGAAGGGTAACCCTAGAGTCTCTCCAATATTGCAGTACAAAGTAACACCTTTCTCTAACTTGCTATGTGGAGTCATGATGGTTCTCTAATAATGGGTTAAGATTTCCACCTCCCCCTACAATTTTGGTGGGTTCTTAATGATTACTTCAGAATGAACATTGCTACTAAAACACAAAAAACGCTATTTAAACCAACTTGTAAAATATTCTTCTTCCTTTCTTTATACTGCTAACAGTCTCCACTTGCTACTTTACTCTCCCAATCTTTCTCTCAAATAATATCAACTGTGTTGCACACGGATAACATATAACCATTTTTCCTCCCCTGCTTCATCTTAATGTGTTGCAGAATTACTGAGGACATTCTCCTCAGGGCTTGTAAAATAACAGCTAATTGTCTGTGAGGTGACAACTGCTCCATCCAAATGTCTGCAAAACATCTCAGCAAGCCTCTTCAATTAACGAAGTCAAGTATGATTGATTTAATTTTCACTTGAGAGTTCTTCTCAGAAGAACTGGTTCAGGTGTACCCAACAAGTCATTTATTGAAACAGAATAGGTAAGGATTAAATGTTCTGCATTTATACAGAGCTCTGCATCCAAGCATCTCAAACTCACCCTGAGTTCTTAATTAATTAAGGCTCAAGTTATCCTTCATGGTAGAGAAATATAGCTTTGCCTACTTTATAGGTCAAGGTCTGAGGCAGAAACAGGCCAAATGAACTGGCCGAGATCCCACAGAAAGCACGTGGCAGAACTGGAAATTCAAATGGCTTCAATTCCAAGAGGACTCCTGCTCCCCCGTCAAAAAAGCTGTCGTACCTTCATTTATTCTTTACTCCTGAATATTTGTAGTTTTTTAACATGATGACTGTCATTTCCAGTCAGGGAGAACAATGTACCGTCACTGAAGCAGCTCCTAAAAGCTTCTTTAGAGGAAGAAAATGTAAGAACAGTACTTCAGAGCAATGCAGAATAAGAGGTTTAGCTTTGTTAACCTGATACTTGTTCTGATTTAATCAGCACAGTCCAGGTTTGGAAAGCTCAGATAAGCTAAAATCGGTAACTTCGACATTTTTGTGACTTTATGTCATCATACATAACGCTATCATATAGTAAAACATTATACATGATGACACAACACCTGGAGAAAGCATTATGCTTATTGAAAGGCTGTGGCTTTAGCCAATTCAGTTCAAGAGCTCGTGAGCATTTCTAAGCTTTTAGCCAGACTCTATCAGCTCTGGTTATTACCTCCGTCCTTTTTCTGCCAAGCTGCTCCAAAATAAGAAGCAAATAATGTGGCTGCATTGTCTACCCTATGCAAAAGCTGTGCCAGTGTTTAATAGTTTGATGCACAACAGGAAAGATACAGGTCGCTGTCATCTGTTAAACCATGACCTTGTGAAGGTAACTGAAAAGAAATTAAAGAAAAAAAAAAAATCAGACTGCCCTGCCTTCACAGACCTCTGCCTTTTGTGTGAAGGCGGCTATAAAACATATGTCAGGGAAGCCACAATACTGCTAACAAGAGACAGTGGAAGAAAAGTTGTCTCACTCAGAACAAAACCCAGCACATCTACTGTAGACGCTCCGAGTTAGCGACTGTTTAGTCAGAAGTTTTAGCTGACTCCTTAAATTCACCATCTCACGGGCCTTGCTGCTTAATAAAGACTACAGGGTGTTGAGAAGCACAGTATATTATTTCATTAAGTGCTTTTCGGGAGAAGGGGATTTAGAAGTAAAACTGCTGGCTTTGTGTGGCAAGGTTATGACCTTTGACAACTTTGGAGCTTATCTCTTTCATCTTCCCACTCCCTCGAGACCCCGAACTTGCAGAGGGATGGAAGTGGGTAAGCCGGGGCCAGACAGAGTCCAGCATTGTTGTGGGGCTGCCTTCTCTCCCTCTCCCTCTCTCCCCTGTTCTCTCTCTCTCCCTCTCCCTCTTTTTTTCCCCCTAAACAAAACAGATCTGAACTGAGCCAAGGAAACAAAAATGTATTGTTCCTCGCAGATGGAAGCGAGTGTCGCCTAGGTAACCAGATTAATCTCCTTTTTCTCTCCCTTCCTCTCTTGTAGTGCGGTAATCGGTGGGCTCTTTTCACAAAAAAGCCAGCCTCAAAGCTGGGGCTCTAACTAGGTTCCTAATTAGCTGCAATTTACAATGAAGACAACATGATGAGATAATAGAAATTTGCAAAATAATGACATACCTCAGCAAAATATTCCTCCTCCTAAGAACCATTTTTATACAAAAACAATAAAGAGGGCCCTTCTAAAGCAAAGCTGGAAAATGGTGGTGTATTATGTGACACAGAACATTATTGTTCGCCTCTTGTTCCCCCAATCAACAGCTTATTGTTTGGCATCTTAAATAAAAATGACTCAAATACAGGCCACATAATGATCTCCATTGCGCTAATACACTGTATATACAGAGTAGTCAAAAATGTACCCAAGCCAAGGCCAGTGGGGCTGATAAAGTACCGGGGCCCAGAAAGGTAATTTACAATACAATGCTCCAACTATTATTACTGGTCTTAATCACACATATCTTTCTGATTTCTGTCAGGATGCGCTCTGACATCAAAAAAGGGCACCCGAACAGGGGGCAGCTAGTTAATGAAATATGATGGATCGCATTTGTTTTCATGTGGTGGTTAGCTCAAACGAAGCAGCCTCCAGACTGTTAGCCAACAGTCTTCTCTTGTGCAACATCAAAGGCTCCCATTGACGGGGAGAGAGGGGAGGGCGCGGGAAGGGGGATCGCGAGGAGACAGCACAGAGGGGAGGAGCGCTGAGCAACTCAAAGGACCATTAATCGTAATCTCCACCTTATGTCCGAAAGGGGAGAGCAGAGAAATACAACAGGCCGGGGCCGACCTGCCACTGATTTCAAGAAGGAGCGTCAGCACATCCACGCATGGCGAAGGAGTGGCACGACTGCCGCGTTGCTGCTGAAATTTGGCATTTTGCTGCACAAGAGAGGCTTGTCATTGGAAACTTGAGGAGCACATCCTCGTGTCTATGAGATGGAAGGAGAGGAGAGAGAGAGGAGAGAGGAGAGAGGACAGAGGACAGAGGAGAGAGGAGAGAGGACAGAGGAGAGAGGAGAAGAGAGGAGAGAGGAGGAGAGAGGAGAGAGGAGGAGAGAGGAGAGAGGAGGAGAGAGGAGAGAGGAGAGAGGAGTTCAGGGCAGTTTTGATCTCAAGAGAAATGTTTCATAAAGAGTAACAGATTTTCTAAAACTGTGAGGCATAACAGCAGCAGCCACAACAAAACTCACTCCTTATTTATTTGTGGACTCATCACTGTTGACTGTTGCAGATGGAAATATTCAAGAACTACTGATAAACGCAACTACAGCCACTTTGGGCAAGGACAGGAAAGCATCATCAGGTACCACAACCCAGTCTTTTGGTTCATGAGTATGGCAAGAAGCCTAACTTCCCTCACAGAGTAACAGAAAGCAATCAGAAATGTCATATTACAGAGAGAGCAAACCGAATGTCGAAAACCTCCAAGAGAGAGCTAGAACCAAGTACCATAACAAGGTCCTGCAAGACAGTTTAAAATTAGGGTTAACCATCCAAAGCAGCATTACAATGCTGCTGCCATCTGTTTATACAACTTCTTTCATCTTTAAGGACCTCAGAGCACTTAAATGGTATTATAAGTTTGCTGAGGACCACTGCTGAATACATTAATGATGAACATTATCCTATATGAGAATAAGGAAAATAAGCAGATTTAAGAAGTAACCCAAATATATCCATTCTAATGACTACTGCCATGAGATTTTAAACAGGAGACAGAACAGGCTGGACTTTGGGTTTTAAGACGGTATTCAAAACATTCATACAAAAAACATACAGGGGTATCAATTTATCCCTAGCCCCCTTGAAAGGGTAATATGACACCTTTAAATCTATGACAGTGAGCATTCAAACAATAATTTTAAAAAGCAGCACACAAATGTAAGGCACAGAACAGCATTGAAAGTAGGCTTCAATTCTGGAATTGTGTCTGCTATAAACAAACATACCCTGGGGTGTGCAGAGATTTCTAGGAAAAAGAGAACAAGGTGGACAAATGTGAAGTATTCAGTCTTTAAATGGAAATAAACAACAATAAGTGATTGATGGCCCGATTCTGATGTGCTTACTCATGCTTAATACTATTATATCCATGTAAAGTCTGATTCAATAGGAGTACTTGCAGAATAAGGTGTTATTCAGTGCAAGAGCATCAAAACTGGTTCTGAAAAACAAAATTATGTATAAGGTGCTTGAACTGCCAGTAAGGCAGCCCTACTGAGCATCTTATCCTATTACTTCTCCCTGCATGGCAGCTGGCAATCTACCAGAAGTATCCTGACATGCAGGATCAGGCAGCACCTAAGAAAAGAGCAGGAAAGTCAAGAAAACAGCTTTGAACCAGTGAACCTAATTCAGTGTAAATCCTGTGTTGACATGACTGAGCATAGAAAGAAATGGAGTCACTGGTACTTCCTTGCAGAAACTGAAGGTCACATCTAAAGATTTGTGTGTTAGTTGGTTTGTGTTTCCAGATACAATATACATTTCTGTGGAAGACTGAATATATAGCCTGTTCTTTTCAGGCTCATCTAAAAAAGCAGACTCAATTAATGATTTAGATTTCTAAACACAGAAATAAGCTTTTACCTGGGGCATTTTTCTCCTTTAGAGCTTATACTCTACTTTTGCTGAGTCTATCTAGAGGTTTTATCATTGCATTCTTAGATAATCCTGCATGGAGCAGCCACCACGCATGGAGAATTCAGAAAAGCAGGAACAGTGTTGCTGCCCTGTATATCCCGTGCCAGAGTCAGACCAGCAGCTCTGTATCTGTGCAGCATGGTATGATTAACACTGGCTTGCTGTTTTACACAGGAACATTAACTCTTCACAGCACTTCCCCATCCATTCAGTTCCTTGGATGGATGAAATAACTCAGGAACAGTTAGTTTCCCACAATTACAGAGCTCTATCTGATATTGCAGGGCACACAACACAAATTGCATTCTGTGGGATTTCAGTATAATCAGCAGCTAAAGGACTGGGACTTTAAATATTAAACTTTCTCCACAACAATCATATCCCATGTATTGCACCACAGGAGGCCAAAACACCAGGACTGATCCTGCAATCCCGAATCCTGTCATGCTTATCCTTTCTTCTAAGCTAACAGAACTATTTTTGCAAATATATGTTTGCAAGGCTGGACACTCAGTGCATGTTCTTTTCCAGCATCCCAAGTGGCTGGTACAGGCTGAGTTATACAGCATGAATCTAACTGGGATCATCTACACTGTTCCCTTGGAATAGCACCTGCGCCTTTGTGGCCCCAAACTGCTCTGACAATACAAATTTACAAACAGCTTTTGAAACATGGCTCAAACATCCTTCAGTATGAGCAAAATCTGGTGTGTGACACAACTGGCTCGCCTTTATTTTATTATCATTATTACCACTCCCAGGCTTTGGAGAACTGTGCCTCTCAACACAATTCTTTAGGATCTCTGATAGCCTTCAATCTTCCTGCATTTTCTACCTCTGAACGATGAGCAAATAGAAAAACAACAACAACAAAAAAACACAACAAAAACCCAACACAACAAAAACACAAAACCCAAACAAACATAAATAAATGTGTTCACGCAGGATACAAGGAAATCCATGCAGCTAACTTAAGTTTAATGTTCTTCAACTCTTTTCCTCCTTTCTCTACCCTTGCCCCTGCCCCTCAGGGGAGGTGGGAGGAATGGTTTAAATCAATAACCAAAGGCTTCAATTTTACAAACCCTTGAGCCATTAGAGCTCTGAGTCCTCGGTGCACTCGTCATAACCTCCCCCACCCCAGCACGCACATATACACACACGCACATAACACACATATAAAAGAAATACTCCCAGCCTGGCATTAACAATGTTCATTCAGTGCTCTTTACTTAAAGGAAGAAAACAATTAAGCGAAACCTTGAAGTAATCTCATTCTGCCTATTTAGCCTCTTCATCCCTCAATGTGTGGTTAGTAAGTGTTGCAATCAGGGGCTAAGGCCTGCTATCATTCGGCCTTAATTAAAAAAGACACAAGCAGTGGAGCTGTGAATTAGAAATGTAACAACGCACTACCCCTGATTAATTCGAGGCTCATGTTGGATTAATAACTCCAAACAAAGAACAAAAGGAAATTGTTATGCGAATTGCAGCCCTCCCAGGCCAGACAAAGGTCAAATCACAGGATTTCAATTTCATCCGGAGTCGCTTAATCAACTCCCTCGGAAGGAAGACCATATGCAGTCCTGAAAGCTACCCATTGTAGTCGTGTTGTCACTGGACCTGAGAGACGGCACAGAGATAATCCCAACTATTCCCATATTTTCTCCTTCTTGGCTGTTTATTTTCTCCTTTTCTTCCTCAGTTTCTTTTTTTTTTTTTTTTTTAAATATGACAGAACTCCTTAATTAGGGCTAATGACTAAGGAATAAGGACACTATCTGTCAGAAAGCAGCTTTTGTGGCTGCTGTCCTGTGGAACCACCCCAACTCTCACTGCCCATGCAGCTGCAGAGGCAGTTCTTCATTTTGAGGTTGGTCTTCTCTGGCAGCAGAAGCCACATATTGCTGTGTTTCAGCATCACGCAGGCACTTTTACAAAAGCACTTGGGGGAGCTGGGGGGGTAGTATAGGATGTGTTGCATACATTCAATGCACTGCCTACATGTTAATACAGAGGCCTTGTTGGTACCTTAGCTGTGGAAGATGGATATTACTGCCCTGCAGACCTATCTCTGACTGAAATTAAGCCACAGAGAATAGAATTGCATGCTTTCTCGCTGTTTGCCCCCAATGAAATGATGATGGAGCAAAGCTGCCCTCAGTTTTCATGATCTAAAATACATTGTCCCTCCAGTGAGCAGACACAGGACTAGTTGCCCACTCCCACCAAACATGACTTCTCAAGTAACTCACATGTCAGTGCATTTTATACGGACTGTACAAATCATCCTGTATAAAGAAAATAGGAAAGCCCAAGTCTGCCTAGGAACCTGGTACCTCATGCCCAAGAGTGAGTATAAAAAAGAGTGAGTATAAAGAGTGAGTATAAAGAGTGAGTATAAAGGAGCAAGGAAGAAGCTTTAGGGTGGGTATCTGCAACAGAGCTCATTCCCACCCTCATTGCCTTCTTGAAGGGTTCTGCCCATTAGCTCCATAATGTCAGCTTGACATACAGCTGCCTGCAGCTGGCTCAGCCTAGATGGTGCAGGTAGTCTCCCTTTCAGACAAATCTCTAGCGTTTATACACAACATTTCAAAAGGCATGCTCGAATTTCTTAGTGGTTTTTGGTTTTAGTGTGTGTATTTCTGTTGTGTTTGTTTGTGGTTGTTTTTTGTTTTGTCGTGGGTTTTTGTGTTTGTTTGTTTGTTTTGGTGTTTTGTTTTGTTGTTGTTATACATATATATTCTGTAACAGCAACACAGTTTCAGACCAAATTTACTCCAGGAATCGGCTCCAGCAAGGGGTCAAGAGCCAACAACACTTCTCACCTTGATGCAGACCTCTTGCTTAACTCAAATTTCTCCTGATTTACATGGAAATGAGATACAAAGATTTAAGAAACAGTCCTCTTTTACTCTCGAATTCAGATATACTCTGCATATGCATTCATTAACTGTAGGATCGCTGACAAGTGCACCATGACTCTCTGACTTGATTTTGCCAAAAGAGCTATCTTAAAGACCAATAAAACTCCCCAAAACCTGATACTGGTACCTGGCACTGCATCAGTACTTTCAAAACCAGAAGCCACTGATGAATAAGGGTTAGGATTCACATATTAAAACACCTCGAGAAATACAGATTCTGTAGAAGCCTCTTACCTGTGTTAGGCGCTGGAATAAAACTGCAAGTCACTCAATGAACTTGAAAGAAGATCCTTTTTTTTGACTTTCAGCTTGGGATCATCTCCACTCAATTCTGTCACAAACCACACTTGCTCTTCTTTCCAAGGGGCTTCTTACACACCTGCTGTCCCTGAAATCAGCTGTTAAAGGGGAAGAAGTGGTTCGTGAATTGCCGCATTCTGAAGCTCTTTCCCACTCAGAAATATATGCCAGCTTTAAATACTAACTCCCTAAATGATTATTCAACTTCTCTGATGATTTCCTTTTAAGTATCTGTTCAGTTTTGCTTTACATATTGATTTATTTGCATGCAACCAAAAATTAAGAGGAAATACCTACTGTGCCATGGAAAAGGAGAGTCACATACTCAGAAACCCTTTCGCCTGTGTTACACCAAGTCATTAAATCCAAATTACATGGAATGCAAATTCTGTTAGAAATAAATCCCTCAAATGTTCCACCAGCTCCAGAATGTAATTTTTGAAATCTGCTACTATTAAAAGTTCAGCAACAACTGATTTTATGTGCACTACCAGTTATTGTAGCTACTTCCACTCTTCAGTGCAAAAGTAAGATCTAAGCTTTAAATGTGCAGCTCCAAAACTTTGAACTGCTTACCGCCTGTAAAAGAAGGCAACCTATGTAAGGACAAGCTTGTCCTTTCCCATTATTCCTATTACAAGTTCTGTGGAGCAGCTCTTTATCACCTTGTCCTAAAGTGGCACCCCCTTCTTGGAAAAGTCCTCCTGCTTTATAATGAATTGCGAGCCTGAAGTTATCATTCTGTGATACAAAGCAGTGATTCAGTGCATGCAGATAAATGACAGTAGCCTTTGAGTAGAGTCAAAGACTTTATAGCAATTGACTCCACTGTAAAAGTTTTTACTGGGAAAGACTCTGTAGCACCTTTTGGGCAAGTGACTAACCCGTGCTGCTGTTCATTCATGTTATTTATTTGTGGCAAGCAAAGGGTTCACTTCCATAAAAGCCAAATGGACTCCCCTCAGGCTGCACACCAGCACCCTGCAATACTGTTTTACATGGAGTTTCAACTTCTTGCATCACCTGAATACAGAAGAATTTCAGCTTTTATGTTTAAAACTAGTTAAGTTTGCAGCCTTCACTCTAACAAGGGAAAGACTTGCCACACATTTCCAGTGTATTCTAATTAATCAAGAACAAATACAAGACTTTCTCCAACAGTTAGTGCACACTTACGAATTTTAGGGCCTAATTTCATAGCCCAGGTCCCCAGGCCCATGAGACCATTATGCACCTCAATACAGGACACACACCTCTCGCTGACTGGAAAAGGATGTGCAAATAAATGCAAGACAAAACTGATGTGTCAAGAAAAAATAGCGCAGTATTTGGTTACCAGAGTGACATCCACTGGTATTGTAACACAAAAAAGGCGCCAAAGACATCTTTACTCTGCTTTCTGCAGAAGAGGGCAGGGACAGGTAGGTATTGGGGCATTTGCTCCACTCCCAACCCTAATGACGGTGCAGGCCAGGTAGCCAGCAGCTCCTGTAGCTCACATCAGATGAAAATCAGCTACAAATCCACTGAGGCTGGCAAGGAGAAGAATTTACTTAAGTGGCCACAGACCAAACCATCCCTTGCCACCAAGCCTGGCACATGGATTGAAATCAAAGTTTGCCTTTCTCCATAGTCCCTGCATATGCTGCTGAGAAAAAACAAATTGCAAGCAGCTAACTCCTGGGTGGGGAGAACAGGTGTAGCCTAAAAACCTTCCCAACACCACTTCAGCACAAGTGCCTCCCTCTCTGACGCAGCTACGCTGCAGCAGGTGGGAAGAGAAGGCAAGTCCCAGTGAAGCTACACCTGGGGACCAGCAGACTGCCCTGTCTTTCCAGGCAATCCCTCAAAATCGCAGGTGGTTCAGAGCCTGTCTATTGCTTCTTGCTTCCCTCAGCTATCTTCAAAGACTGAAGGGGCCTACAGGTTTTTATAAATCCCGAAGCATCAGCAGCAGGCAAGCATTTAAAGCTGCTCTTGACTTGCTCTCTTTTCAGTAACCATCTTAAAGCTGTGCACCTGTTTCTTTAAGCAAATGAACTAACAAATTCCTCTGATCGTACTTGAGATTTTTTTCCAGTCCTATCCCTTCACTCAGAAGCTCCCTCTTTCTTGGCCCTTACACTGAAACAAGCCGCCAGTGAGAGATTCCTCCTCTGCAGTTCCTACCAAGCATGCAATAGTTTTCATGTATCTCTACCTCACTAACTCTTCATGTCTTTTCACATCACAGATAAGAAACAACATTTTCTTATCTTGCTAAGAACTAGGAACACTTTCCACTTCTGTTACAATATTACCCAGGTCCATAATGCAGGTGGAAAAAAAATGCAAAAATATGGTAGTTTCCTGCCAAATTCCAAGTGACAATTAGGACCACGGCTTTTCAGTGGGTAGTACTCCAAACCATACTGCAAACGAGCAGCTGTGTCAAATATGATGAGACACACAGAGAACACCAGTTATGTCAAGCATGTCTCTCTCCAAAAACCTCAACCCAACCCGCCAAAGATAATGCGGGTCCTTCTATTGACCTTTCCAAAACGCCACTCCAGTTAGGAAGACAAAATCAGAACACAGCAAATTAGGTTCTACTTGCACCTTTGCTTAAGCTTAACTTAAAGAATTGCTTCTGAGAGCTGCCGGGCAGCCGCTGTGCACCAGCACAGAGGTGGCTGCTCCTCAGTACTAGCTGGAATTAAGTAGGGCAGGATACACGATCCTCATTCCAGTAAAGCAGTTCATTATACATAATTAGTCCCACTGATATAAATAGGAAAACAGGTACTTTAAAAAAAGACTAGGGCAGGAGGACATCTACCTTTCTGCAATAAAACCACACAACGAATATATCCAATCTAAGCACACTAGAAGTTACTTTCCAAAAAGCCCAAACAATAACTGCCACCACAACCACATGGATTACATGTTCTTAGCTTATGGAAAAAAAACAGATTAATGTCTTGTATCTTAGGTAATATGATTATGTCTGATTTTTTTTTTAATTTGTGGGAGGTTTTTCCTCCTTAAATAACTAAACTGCAACCAAAAAATAATCAACAATAAAATATCTCACTTTTAACAAAATTTCTGTGCCAGCTCAGATGCGCAGAATAGAAGTCCCAGTTGCTAGAGAGGCTGGACCTCCGAATCAGGCAGAACAGAAACTTAACCTGTTTCTACCACACCACCACTACCGCTGTAGCTCCTGGAGTGTTCTGGCTTCTTATGAATTGTCACAATTTCTTTGAAAGACACAGTTTTTGTTCCAAGACATAGAAACATTTATTTTTCTTTTTAGGCCAGCTTTAATGGTAAATTTGGGGATTACCACTTAATGTTATAAATCCAGATACGCAGTAAATTCTTTCTTTTAAGGTCATTAAAAGTAACTTCCTTGTAAAACAAACTGTAATACTTTCGCTAGGTGATCAGGAATCTTACTCAATTCTTCATTACTATGAGGAGAAATTACACAAAGGAGTAAAGACCAAGAGTGTACCCATATTACCTAAAAAGAAAAAGCCTGGACAGAGGATTGAGAAGCTTGACAGGACTGGATCCCATGGAGATTTTTTTCACTTTTGTAAAATCTGTCTCCTTTCCTTTGATGCCTTTGATTGAAAGGTATTGTGTAAGTGACTCCTGTTTGTGCAGCTCAGAAACATGAGTACCAACAAAAGCCAAAACATACAATTTGGTGTATTTGCTTGCTGACTAAACACTTTTTCTTATATCTTTCTTTGCTTGGAGGGTAAACTGCTAGTTTCAAAGCTGAATGACTGCTTCACTAAGTTGGTAGCAGACTGTTGGTACAGTACAATAATTAAAGGATCTTAGTTCTTACACAATGCTGATAAAACAGAAATCCCTCTCCCTTTTTTCTGGATTACCTTTAGAACTGAAATCAGAGCATGTTAAATGAATAATAATTTGCACCTTCTGTGAATGATAGAAGATTGAATCAAATTTTAACTAGACTCTATTTGTAAATCCCTCAGGATGACATAATTACTATTCAACACATACCTTAATTAGCTGTACACATCTATTTCATAGCATTTAACAGGTTTAAAACAGCTTTTATTGTCTCTTGAATTGATGTTCCATTCTTATCAAAATGAAAATAAACTTGAATTCCCTGAACTGGAAGAAATTTGCTCACAAAGTGAAGAAATTACCTGCTGTCCCTACAGTCAAACAGTTATTTTGTGGGGGTTTTTTAGCAATTTTAATTTTGTTTCACATTCACTAATGGTACAAAGAATTGATAATGCACTGATGTGAATTTTTGTTGCTCCTGCTTCTTTCATTTCAACAAAAAAGATCCCAACAGCACTGTCTGGTAAAAAAAAAAATACATAAATAAATCTGCTCAAACACTCCAACTTTTGCATAGAATTTGAAATTAATACAAGCCAATCTGGGACATAGTTTCTTTTTCTGTTTTGGATTACAGTATGATGTTACCTCTAGAAAGCACTATTGCTAGTGATCCTGCAGCATTTTTGCTCTACCATGGAGCAGAAATAGGCTAAAATTTGGCAAAGCCACCCCTTCAGGTGAAACCAAAGAATTAGCATTTGAGACCTTGATCCTTGTGTTGTGTAAAAGCAGGTACTTGCTCACACACAGAGGCTGCTCTTCAGAGTATTGGGCTCAGCTGATCCACTACAGGCTGCCCAAATTGCAAGCACAACCTTCCATAAAATGCTCCGCTGCTTAATTTTGCTGACAACAAAAGCAAACGACGATGATTATGTGCAGACACATGTGCATGCGGTATGTTTAAATTATTTTGTCAAGCTGCCCCAAGTGAGATTAAAACGTTTACTTAAGTACTTGTTTTACACTCCATGTCATTTGCTTTCTGTTCTCCCTAAAATTTAATGCAAAAGACCGCTTGCTCTTCAGCATGACTTGCTGTTCCCAGGATCAAACTTAAATGAAGCTGCTCAACAGTTTAGGTCCTACCCCTCCCAACCATTCAAAAGTCATCAGCCTAGTACTCAAAATCATAAGATTTGCCATAGTGATACTTAGAAACAAAAAAGACCCTAAAACATACACAAATGCCTTCCAATGCATTTGAGAACCTTTTGTTTTTATCTTTCTCTTGCTTCTTTTGGGTGCCTCCATGGCATATTTTCAAGTTTTTCACTGCAATTCCTTGAAGTAAAAGTTTACATAAGTGAAGGTAGAGATTCACACACATTCATGTAATCTCAAAACTATGAGGCTTTACAAGACACATTATGTATTGTAAGCTTTATGATAAAATTGCAGGCATGGTGTTGGCAAGGTACGCTGTTTCGTCACTGAAACCGAATCAAGTAAAACAAATAAAAATAAACTTATTCAGTCAGGAATGCTTGTCATTTCATAGTTATTAATATGTTTCTTCCAGTGTGCATAGTGGAACTGTAAATACCCAATCATTAAAAAGATAAGGATCATACTTAAATATCAGGTTGATGCAAAAGAAATTACAGTTTCGGACCATGAATTTTAAATCATTATAACTAGGCTGAAACACATCTTTATTAATCAAAATAGGAACCATTACAATCAATGCAGTTTTGCCAATGAGAAATAAGTTTGTTGATTCTTGTAGCGCAAAAATCCGTGCTTAGGGATTCAACAAACTCTTGAAAAGCATTTTCCGCATCCTTCTGGTTGTGGAAATGTTTTCCCTGCAAAGAGTTGTCAAGGTGCTTGAAGAAGCAGTAGCTGGTTGGCAAGAGGTCGGGGGAATACGGTGGATGAGGCAAAACTTTGTAGCCCAATTTGTATGACTTCTAAAGTGTTGGTTGTGCAACATGTGGTCAGGCGTTGTCATGGAGAAGAATTGGGCCCTTTCTGTTGACCAACGCTGGCTGCAGGTGTTGCAGTTTTTGGTGCATCTCATTGATTTGCTGAGCAGACTTCTCAGATGTCATGGTTTCACTGGGCTTCAGAAAGCTGTAGTGGATCAGACCTGCAGCAGACCACGACTTTTTTGGGGGGAAAGTTTGGCTTTGGGAAGTGCTTTGGAGTTTCTTTGCGGTCCAACCACTGAGCTGGTCATTGCCAGTTGTTGTATGTAACCCAGTTTCCATCACACATCACAATCCGATCGAGAAATAGTTTGTTGTTGCATAGAATAAGAGAAGACAACACCTCAAAACAGTAATTTTTTTGATCTTCTGTCAGCTCACGAGGCACCCACTTCTCAAGTTTCTTCACCATTCCAATTTGCCTCAAATGCTGAACAACTGTAGAATGGTCAATGTTAAGTTCTTCAGCAACTTCTGGTGCAGCTGTAAGAGGATCAGCTCTGACGATTGCTCTCAGTTGGTCATTGTCACCTTCCAATGGTTGACCACTATGCTACTCATCTTCAAGGCTCTTGTCTCCTTGTGGAACTTCTTGACCCACCACTGCACTGTGTGTTCGTTAACAGTTCCTGGGCCAAATGCATTGTTGATGATGCGAGTTGTCTCCACTGCCTTATGACCCATTTTGAACTCAAATAAGAAAATCACTCACATTTGCTTTTTGTCTAACACCATTTCTACAGTCTAAAATAAACAGTAAGTAATAAGTCACTAGGAAAAAAAACATTAAGCGAGAAAAGTGCATTCAAAGGATGTATAAAACAATCACATTTATTTCAGAATGTATTCCAATATCCAACGGCAAATTTCAACAATGCAAAAACAGCAATTACTTTTGCACCAACCTAATATATCAATCTGACCCCACATCTTTCTCAGCAGATTTTGGGATAGGTTTTTGTGTGAAGATGCTTTATGCCTTACCAGCTCCTTCCTTTGCACCTTAGTTCCAGCCTAGCCTTGCTGTGGCCTCAGCTGCAGCAACATTCCCAACAAAAGAAAGGTAACTAGGTCCCTAAACTTTTTGCAAACTGTAGAGGTCAGAGCCAACACCTGCAAATCCACTGCATGTATATGAAACTGATTGGAAGTCAGTGCAGGCTGGGAGCAACAAGCTGCTCCGCTCCCATCACGCAAACAACCCACTCTGCAATCTCCTGCAGCAGCGTCTGTCCCCAGGCAGCCCACAGGCTCCTCCCGGACAGCACGCTGCGGGAACCTCATCTTGAGGTGAACAAAAAAGATGGACCTCATGTTGCTGCAACTGCATATCTATCTTCAAATCATTACCCTGGAAAAGAGGAAAGCTATTTGTACTCTCTCCAGTAAACTTGCTCTGTTAGATTTTCCTAACATTGCAATGAAACTTTCCTGCCTGTCGCGTCGGTTACTTCTTTTGTATTGGAAAAACTGCAAATCACAGGGAGAAAAATGCTGCCATATGTAATTACTGCGTAGCATTAGAACAGTGCTGGACAGTCTTTAATTACATAGAGTACTGTTGATATGCATACCAAAAAAAATCATATTGATTACTTATATATCATACTGGAAAGAGAAGTAGTTTGAGCTCTGCCAGCTACCCAGGAAAAACTACAGGAGGCCAGAGAAGGATTTACAATTCTTTTCCGCTTAAATGACATCATCTGTAAGGAAACATGCATTTTGATGGAGTGCATTATAGAAGAACATTGTGGGGGTTTAAAAAAGCATGATAGGAGATCCAGGCAGCAAAGATATTGAGTGTCCTAAACAGGATGGTAGTACCAGCTCATGTGGATCACCCACTACGTTCCGTCTCTAACTGAATCCTACTACCTTATAATACTTAGGCTACATTATTTATTATTTGCATTATATATTATTTGCATTGCAGTATCCCCAGCAAGGCCTCCAGGAAACCCCGTAGGAGTTTTTTCATGTTTGGCTGATTAGTTTTGCAAGTGCATAAAAATATTTCCCTTGTTGCCTGAAACCTTGACTTCAGTGCAGAAATACAGAAAAAGCAGGAAATAAATCTCATCATTCTGCTTTCCATCTCAAAGTCAATAAAATGTTTAAATAATTAACTTATAATAATTAAAGATGAAATTAATAATATGAAGAATGTCTTAAAATTACATTTAGTGTGTCAAATTTGAAAGCACTTCTGTCTAAGTTCTGCGGAAGCCCCAAGTAACTGAAGACCTGTTGAGTGGAGAGCATAGGTATCTGAACCATCAATAGCTGTTTCAAATTTGTATAATATTTCTGTGGAATAGGTGACAATATCAATCAGCCAAGATGGTATCTGTTGTGTATGGCTGTGATTTCACCACGAATGCAGTAACACTTATATTTGAAACTCATTCTGGGAGTAACACTTGGAAAAATAAATTAATGTATATGCTTCTCCAGAAGAAGCAAAACTGACAGAAACACCAAGTTTGCAGTGTTGGGTATTTCTAAACATGAATTATTGTAAGCAGAAATATTGTCTCTACATACTGCATGTTGGCACAATCACAGTTCATTCTTGTGTAAATAATGTGGGATTGCATTACACAAATTGCAAATATGGCACTTAATTTTATTTTAAAAACCCCAACTGATGCAATAGCAGCTACAGCAAAATTGGAATGGTAAATAGGTTAATTTTAATCGAATTTTTCCTTGGGCCTTTCTGACAGTTAATAAAGATACTTTATGGAAGCCATACAATCAGTGACTCTGCCTATGCTAGTTAGGTTGATCCAACCAATTACAACAAGGTCAAAGGAGACTCTACAAACCTACAGCAGGAAAGTGAATACAACTGACTCATCCAAGTGATTTGACTTTATTATTTCCTTTGAAGGATTCTGAAAGAAGAATTCCTGGACTTTGATTATTTTGGACCCGGAATAGCAGCATCATTGGATGGAGAAGTCAGTCCAACAAAGAAGAAAGAGTGGAACAGATTAATTCTTAACAGCCATTTCCTTTGGTGAGCTTGAGCTGGCAGGCTCAAAAAACTAAAAAAGGTCCAAGAGGGAGTTGCCATCTAGTAAGAAAAAGTGAATGGCATATTTGGGATCTGGTAGGCAGAATACATCTGGAAAAAAATTTGGTCTTAAGTCCCAAAATATAGCAGATCTGTGCCCTGATTAGCTTACATTCATCCAAACCTCCTTCTGTGCCCTGTGTTAGATTAGGTTGTGCACACAACCTATTTTCTATTTATGTAACATCTGCTCCGCTTTGAGATTGTGAGCAAGAACATTTCCAGGCTCCAAAGCAGGATGAGATTACAGACTGCCAAACTGAGCTGAATAAAACAAGGCTGGAGCCACAAGATTTAGGTTCAACTCGGATTATTTTAAATTCAAAAAATGTCTCTATTTTGCTCTAACAGAAGTGATTTTCCACATGTATAACTCCTTGCAGTTTCAAGAAGGAAGGGAAACAGAGTGCTTAATTAGTAAAAGTTCATCTAGTGCTGTTCTCTCACATGACCAGAGTGCCAAGTCTTGTGGATATCATGTGTAGTGCCATAATTAAACCTTCAGCCCTGATTATTCAGAGCCTGGAGAGTCATCTAAACTCTGTTGTTTGGACGTGGTGATGTTCTCCTATCACTAGAACAAAGAGGGGAGTCTGAGAAGAAAGGCAATGTCCAAGGTCAGATGATGCCAGTACAAAAAACTCCGACCTTGTGGAAAGGTTTTGTGGACCGAGAGGGGAAAGAAGCTGCAGTGCTGCAGAAGTGGGGGGAGACAGTGAGGACAGCCACGCAGGATCCCCCTGCCCCACGCTCCGCTGGAGATGACCAGTTCAAAAGAAGGGGAAGGAGGGTTCCTTTTCCTACAAAGCAAATAGTGGTGTCTGTGGTAACATCTGCAGTAAAATCAACACTGGTTGATGTGAAAATCATCTTTGTGGGCAGCAAGACCACAATTTGGTCTGCAGCAGCAACAGCCACTATATATGGAAGATCTATTTAATTTTAATATATTTTTTTAAATTGCAGCAGGCAGAAGGTTAAACATCTGAGTGAGATGACTGACAGGACCACAGAACTCTTCTTACCTTCCTGCTGCACTTGGCTTCACTGATCGCATCTCATGCTCACCAGCAAAGTACATGTGAGCTGAGGAGATGCTGCTGCTATAGAACTGACAGTTCAACAGCCCCACCAACACTGTGGGAGCCCATAACCTCACAAAAAGATCTAACTCGAATTCACAAACTGGCCAGATAGTGCTTTACCAGTTTGATTGTCCAAGTATCTTCAGCCAGGTTCAGTGAAATATTGTAATAGTTCGCTTACAGCCTTAAAAAGAAAAAAAAAAAAATTGTTTTAGAAATCTCTCTTTACTTGGCCGCGATTAAGGTTTTTTTCCTTACTTAGAGAAGTCTGCAAGACAAGGATGCCATTCAGCTAACAGGGACTGGCTGCATCAAAAAGCAGCCAGGATTTCTCTCTCCCCCCATTCTTCCCCTCCCCAACACAATAGATCTGAAAACAAAAGACAGATTATTAGGTTTAAGTATGTAGCCCATTCTCCACATACCCCTTCCCCCCTCCTCCCACCCCTTCTTCAGCACATCTGGTAACCATGTGTGGCAAGTGCTAATGAAGACTTTCCTGAGCGAACTACAATTAGTTCCGACTGCTGTTCGCCTCTCTCGGCTCTACCGAGGATAAAAACCAACACAACGCAAAACAAAATCTTCCCTTCACTGTTCCTGAAACCTCCTCTTGCCCCTGGGATTCGCCCCCCTCATCACGCTGCTGAAATTAAAACAAAAAAAGAGAGTAAGCAAATACTTTAAGGCTCTCTTCCGACGGAATTTTTTTTCTATTTTAAATCAGCGTTTTATTCATTTTGATTGAACACGACAGGCAGGCAACAGTGTTTCTATGATCCTGTCTACAATAGAGAATTGTTAAACAGATGTCCATTTTTTTTTCCTTCTAGCTTGGCAATATTATACACATAGCAGTTTTATCTGCTTGAGCAGATCAAATTTGCGTGTGTGTGTGCGCGCGCGAGCGTGTGTGTTGCCATTTGGAGTGATTAGAATAAGCCGCACAGAGGCAAGACGTATTGTGCACAATTAAGCCCATCTCCAGACCGCACATTTTTGTTTACTCTTGGTCTCTTCCCCTCTCCCCAATCAAGCTACTAATAGAGCTGTTTCAAGTTTCAACAAGGACCATATTAACTGCCGGTCTCCACATGAAAGAGAATGCCAAACCCCAGCCTCTCCCCAAGATCTAAGCGTCAGCCTCCCTGTCCTCCTTTACATTTCTCTCTGAAAACGCTGTGGCCCTCACCTTCGATATTCCTCATGATTCCCCCAAGTAGAGACTCTCAGCGCAACGTAAAATTTCACAGCGTGAGACTTTACACATTCTTTGTCATGTCTCTCAGCTGTGTCACGCAACATGATTGCCACTGACCAACCTCTACTTGAAAGTATGTTCCCACTAAACAAACAATCCGGATAATTGCTGTAGAAGTGATGATATCTGCATACATCATATTTCAATTATACCTTATTCACGCAAAAAATGGCTACAACCCTCCTACGCCTTTTGAACAGCTCTGTATATTGAAATGCAAAAAACTAAGTTCTAAAAGCAGAACAAAAGCAAAACTGATTCTTTAAAAGGAGTTATTCTCTTAAAATACACACGTATCTACTTGCCAAATGATTTCTCAGAGAAGATGATAGGCTGGAGTAATGCAGGGAGGGAGGAACAAAAGGGGTTTTAATCATGGTTCGGATTAAAGAGTTGTATAACAATTGCTCTCCCTCCAGGCATATATACTGTACACGCTCACTGTAAATGATCAGCATTTAAAGAAACAAAGTGCACCATGCAGCATTTAACATAAAGACAGCTGCATATATATTAACACTTTATTAATCAAAAGACACTGGCTATCTTTCTCACTCACGATACCAGAAAACAGCACTAACGCACATGAGACCAACAGCCAAAGCTGGGTAGGAATGTTGCTTCTCCCCTAGCCCACCTTTAAGTACATAAAACCCACCAAAAAACAAACAAACAAACAAAAAGGCACAAGACTTTTTCTAATTTGAAGGCCTCTTTTTGGACAAAAAATATTGCTTCATCTCCACATAGTCTTGTTTTCCTGTACACCAAGCAGGGAGTAGAGCAAAGCTGTTGCACTCCTAGCAATATTTTTCTATAAAACATAAATTTTACACTTTGAAGAAAAGGCTAATTCTACTGGTAATGAATACCAGTAATAACTTAATGAGTCACCGCAGTACACGCTTTAAGGAGGAGCTGGTGCTAATGCGTGAATAATTATTGACACAATTAAGTGCCCAACACTGGGCCTGTTAAACTGCTTCTGGCACGTGAGGGCTCCTTAACGGCTCTGCAGTATCGTACAATGACCCTAAAAGGTTTTAAAGTGCATAGAGCTCCCCTTTGCTACTGCAAGGGATCCTCAGATCTCAACACTGTTCCCCGCCAGATAACGCTGAATTGCCAAGGATTTACATCCCATGTGGGGTTTTGCCCTGTTGCCCGGCTGAATAATTAGCTATTTACCGATTCAGTAAACAGTAAGCTCACCCTTTGACCTGCCCTGGTATAGACTGTCTGGTCCGTAACCCTGCCGGGGGCTTCCGCCTGCCTAATGGCCCCTCTGTGAGCTGAGGCTGCTGCTGGAAACCCGGCTGCTCCCTTCCCGCCGGTGGCTCCGAAGGGCAGGACCCCAGCGCTACGCCAGCCATCGAATCCCCAGCTCAGTGGCCAGTGGGGGGGCATGGGGGTTGGAATTAATGCCCAGCTCACTCACCTACAAAAACTTGCTTGAAATTGAAAAAGAGTACTCGGCACCAAAAAAACTTCCTGGGTGAAACACCACCAAGCTGTCTCATCGCACTGTATGTCCAACTGACCTCACCACACATGTGCGCCCACCTCAAGAAGCTCAAGCTCCCTCGGCCCCCTCGCGCACACTCAGCTTCTCTCTCTATTTTACGATGTGTGTGAACAGACAGATGTCCCAATTAAACACCAACCAAATCTTGGGCCCCGTCGTGCATACCATGCTTATCTCTGACAAGTTCAGCAGAATTGCCAGAGATATTTGCGAGGCAGTATTATCATCGGGAAAGCTGTAAAAAAGTCACCTCTGGCAAACAACTCTCGACCATGTTTCACAAGAAGAGCCTTCGTGTCCTCTGAATGGACGGCGCTGTCTCTAAGTCGAAAGGCCCTGCCAACATGCCTCATCAGTTACCTGAAGCGACATATGCATGCACACAAAAATTGACCTTTTTTTTCTGTCATCCTGAACTCCCTCTGACCTTTCCCGTGCTATTCCAGCATGCGCATAGGTCCATCAGATGGACAAATAGGCAGATGGGCAAGCAGACAGAGCAGAATATTTTATGCTAAAATCTGCACCTCCCCAGTGCTGCATCCACAGTGTTATCACTGAGGGAGCCCCCAGATCAGGGTTAATAAGGGAAAGTTTGAGTGTGCAATGCCGTGGTCGCACACTAGCTGCAAGGCAGCTATCGTGTTTGAGATGCTGCTCACAGAAGGAGAAAAAGAGAAGGATTCTCTGGGATGGCACAGCATTGCTGTCCTGGTCCTGCCAATAGGAGGACACTGTCAGTGGGAGAGATGGCAGCAAGAACAGTTATGAGGAAGTGGGTAATTAAGTGAGTTATAATCAAATTCTGCAGGCAACTACCCTGTGAAAGACCACGTGGCAAAAAGCTGGCTGGTCACTACAGTGTGCGAGTCTCCTGCGCTCCAGAGCTGCTCCAATGTAAGACACCATTCCACAAGGAGGAAGGACGGACAGACAGACAGGGCTGACAGACAATGTCTGCAAGGGGCTGTCAGAGAATCCTCCCTCCTTCTGCCACAGTATCCCTATCTGGCTTTAGCAAAGCCATCAATCACTCTGCATTTCCTCATCTGAAAAATGCAAATAAAGATGCTACTGTCTTTGCAGGACATTGTAGGCACATATTCACTTTAAAACCACATGTTGTACTGTACATAACAAACAAGAACAGGAAAACCTGACTGACCTGAAAAAAACATATCCTGAATTAGAAACTAGCAAACACAGTCTAATACTTCTAACAAAAGAGAAAGCTTGAAAGGGAAATATTTCTTCAAAAAATAAATGGCTTAATTCATTTCCAGTTATCAGGTAACTGGAGATACACATTCCAGTCCTTCTTCCTGACAGACACCACAGGCCAAAACCCAGCTTACTGGAACCTGGAACACAGCTACTGGTTGACCACATCCCACATGATGACACATTGCCACTTCCACCACACTTCCCACAACCTGAGGCCCTACCTGAAACACTAGGAATCAGTGTAAGTTGGGAAGAAGATTGGCAGCATGCATTATGAACTTCTGAAGTGTACAGTAAAGAAATCAAGATTTACTGGGGGCCACATGAGGACAAGGTGGACTTTGCAACAGCTTCGCAGTTTGTGCACCCATCCTAAGAAGAGCATCCCGTTCAAGCTGTATGTCAGGCAGGCATCACGTAATCCCTGTGACCACACCTGGGAGCAGCAACTGGGGAAGAGACCCTTACTCCACCTCCATTTTAGAGCCAGGCACCTGTAAGTCTGGCTTTTACAGACACCAAATTCCTTTCAAGGATTTAGTGTCTATTTAGTTATAAAGGCAGGGACTCAGAAACAAACCTAAACACCTTCAGGATATAGTCAGGAGTTGGCCACAAATCATCACCTCACCAAGAGAGGTCCCACAGTGCACTGCACAGTAGCAATGCAATGCACCTTCAAAAGTACTTCTGCTTGTCTGGGAATAAAAATATAAATAAATAAATAAATAAGCTGCATGAGCTATTTGTGGAAAAAAATCTGGGGCTATTTTTTGTTGTTGTTGTTGTTCAAAGGCAAAAAGTTACGGAGTGGCAAAGTAGTAAGTGGGCTTTGTCACTTGGAAATCAATGAGCTGCCAGCGAGTTTCACTCGTAGCTGTATCATGCCAGCTTAATGGCACCAGATCCTTCCTAAACAGCTCTTGACCTCCTGCCCTGACTTGCAGCAGGAGACAGCTGCTCTAACAATAGTGGTCCTGCAAAGCCATCTCATAAGAGTTTGTGTGGTGGCATTTGGGCAGGACTTCACCGGCCCTCTGCTGAGCGGCCAGTGCTGCCCAGACCCAGCCCTCAGTAACTTCCAGGCTGCCCTTTCTTTTCTGTCACAAATCAAACGTGCAACAAAATATTGCCACATCCCAAGGGTATATTGACACAACTGGGACTTCAACCCCAAATTTGCCTTGCATTTTTCAAATGGCTTTATTTATCTTAAGATAGAGTGCATGTACTTTACCAATAGGCTTAGGTCCTGATCCAGAGGCCAGACATGTCAGTGAATATACTGGACACTGTGTTGCCTGAGGACGGGGTCCCTCCTGAGGTTCTGACCTGCGGTTCAGCTGCAACCAGAGCCACAGAACCCCGAGACACTTGCAGAATTAGTCCCCCTAAAAAAAGAAAGAGATGATGAATTTTTTATGACTTGCAGTGCTAAACGTATGTTTTGAAGTTAGCTGGTGTGAAAACTGCAAGGAGAAGGAATCAAACTTCAGGCTGTTGGTCATAGGTTTTCATAATGTGGAGCAGAAAAAAAACAGACATTGTGTTTGCGTTCTATTTCTGGGTCTTTTAAGCTGTAACAGCATGAGTGGTATTTGCATCAGGAGCTACCATATATCATTGCAAGCAACATATGCATAGATGGAAAAAAGATGACGGCAGCAGCAGGTTCAGTGAAATCTCAGGATCTCTCTGTGATAGGGACCTGCTAAAGGTTTGGTTTTATTTAGCGTAGCTTAAAATGTCATTGGCATATGTGTTTCTCAATTAACACCAATTTAATACACTCCAGAAGTGTTCTATTCTGAGCGCAGGCTTCAGAGTTTACAAAGGATCTAACCTGACATTTCAGTACAGGATATCCAACCCCATTTACAATCAGGAAAGCACATTCTGAAGGCTAGATTTTTTTTTTCTTTGACACTGTGTAATGTTGCCTTTAATGATAAATACAAAAGTCAGAAAATCCTAGCAAACGGTGCTGTAGTATGGAAATTATGAATCCCTCCAACCACTATGAGTCACTCATATCCCCAGATGAAATTGTGCCTCACAGTAAATGCAGAGATTCAGCAAGTGGATGGTTGATTTTCATCCTCAGTGCCTCTACTGATGCCGTACATTTTGTTAAACAACAACTCATTTGACAAACTGTAACTCACCAATAGAACAGATTCTAAGTATATTAAAAAAAATAACAAAACAAAACAAAAACCCCCACAAAAAATCCAACAAAGCCTAAACACAATGAGAAGTAGCCAATAACCCTGAAAATCCTGGGCTTTCTGTCAAAAATCTGAAGAGAGAAAGATGCTCTGGTGACGGATCCCTAAACGATAAATACAGATGTCCAACAGGATCCCAGAAAACAACTACCAAAAAGCTAAAGGATTATTTATTAACCAACAGAATGAATAAAGAATAGGAAAGTATCATTTGATATGAACTTTACACAGAATTTGTGAATGTCTACAATCTATTTAAGAACAGCACCCAGCATTATTAATATTGATTTTGGAATATACTGTTCACTAGATGCAGTGGGCCAAATTCAGCCCTGATGAAACCACTAACTTTAGAGAAACTGTATGAGACAGAAATATCTCTCTTCAGATCTAGTCAAGTGTTTATTCTGAAATCAATAACAACACAGCGTACCTTCTAAAAACGTTAGAAAAAAAGGTTAAAGTAAAGTGTTTCAAACTTAGGAAATACTGGCATTTAACTTGCCCATTAATTCTGTCCTGTTTTGTGTCCATCCTCTCTGCTGAAGAGGGAAAACCAGCCCAGGTTCTTGCAGTTCAAAAGTGTATCACAGGGCATTCACACAAGAGGGCAGAAGTGTGATTGGAGGAACAACCTGAATTTGCCTTAATTGTCAATGTTTGGTTTTGCAATTTGCTTTAAACATTGTTTTTGCATGAACTTTCCTCCTTTTCTGAAGGTAAAAGAAAAAAAAAAAAGATAAAAACTAAATATATTACATACAACCACTAACAGCTTTCCAAATCACACCTCCCTGGCGAGGCTGAGCCTCTGGCCCTCTGCACAGGAGTCTACCATTTGAGCTTCAGGGTAGGAGCTGGAGTCTGCAGAAAATAAGGTACAGTCTGGTCTGTAGCCAGGAGACTTCACCACTTTTTCTCATTTCCCAGCTACATTGGTGTGTAAACTCCAGCCAGCGTCAGCCTAGGGAGGGAGACAAGGGGAAACGGGATGTCCACAGAGGAGGCTGGGACAACACATGGTCCCCGTCCTGTGGCAGGTCCAAGGGTGCCCAGCATGGGATGTGCTGCAGGAACGGAGGTGGTTTGGTGCCGGCTGAGCTGGCTGATGTTGTGACACTGAGACACACTGCCTAGACAATGACAGCAAAATGGTGACTTTTCATAGGCTTGGATCACCACTGGGTTTGAACTGAGCCTCAGAGCATGACAGGGTTGTACTTCCGAAAACTGGATTTTTTTTTTTACTAATAAATTTTAAACAATGCTGAAGACAGAACAAACGTTAATGCTTTTTAGTCCAAGAGGTTCTTTTAAAACTCACTAAGGCAACCTAAGCGCAGCAGACTGTTACTGTCTCGTGCAATAAATAATTTGGAAGAATCTTTCTTTGTAACAACATTCTCACCTACACATTGTCTAGAGCATCCGTGTTTGCATATACCCATACACATAAAAACATCCTTGAATACACACTGTTGGAAAGACTTCATTCTGAGCATGACTTGCCAGGAAACCTGGAAAATTCTGATATATAACAGGATAATATTTAACAAGGTGCACACATTCAAAATGAGAATTTAATGCTGAATTCAATCAGTAATGCATGTTTTACTCTGCGAAACAGAGAGCACTGAAACTCAAAATGATTATCCAAGATCTTTCTTCTTTAAAATCTTGTGCTTCAAATTCTTCTATTCCTGGTTCCAGTGCAAGCCTAGAGTTTCTCATGGTGTTCTGGTCCTTTGAAAACTGAACTCAAAGGACAAAACTCATTCACCAGGCACCCAGGAGAGCATTTGTACCACTTAACTTGAGGCATCTAACTGTTCATAGAGTCAGCGGAGGTTCCTAGCATGGCTGCTCTGAAGCCCCCTTTGGATGACCCTGCTTGTCTCTATTGACTGCATAGATGACTTTGTCTTCTAATTTAGGTACCCAATTTAGATGAGGTTACATGGTGTGATAATTTCATGCTCAATCCCTCCTATAGTACACTTATACATGCAGAATCATAGAATAATTTGAGTTGGAAGGGATCTTCAAAGGTCATCTATTCCAACCCTCCTGCAATGAGCAGGGGCATCTTCAACTAGATCAAGTTGCTCAGAGCCCCATCCAGCCTGGCCTGGAATGTCTGCTGGGATGGGGCATCTACTACCTCTCTGGGCAACCTGAGGCCAGTGTTTCACCACCCTCAGTGTAAAAATGTCTTCCTCATGTCTAGCTTGAATCTCCCCTCTTTTAGTTTAAAAACCATTACTCCTTGTCCTGTTGTAACAGGCCCTGTTAAAACATCTGTCTACATCTTTCTTATAAGCCCCTTCTAAGTATTGAAAGCAGCAAAAAGGTCTCCCTGGAGCTTTCTCCAGGCTGAACAACCCCAAGTCTCTCAGCCTGTCCTCACAGCAGAGCTGTTCCAGCCCTCTGCTCATCTTGGTGGCCTCCTCTGGACCGTCTCCAACAGGTTCATGTCTTTCCTGTGCTAAGTGTTCCAGAGCTGGATGAAGGACACCAGGTGGTGTCTCCCCAGAGCAGAGAAGAGGGGCAGAATCACCTCCCTTGACCTGCAAGCCAGGCTGCTTTTGACGCAGCCCAAGATACGATTGGCCTTCTGGGCTGCAAGTGCAACACCGCCAGCTCATATTCGATCTTCCATCCACCAGTATCCCCAAGTACTTCTCCACAAGGCTGCTCTCAATCCCTTCATCCACCAGCCTGTGTTGATACTGGGGGTTGTCCTGATCCAGGTGCAGGACCTTGCACTTGGCCTTGTTAAACTTCATGGGGTTCACATAGGTCCACTTCTCAAGCTTGTCAGTCTAGTCAATCACAAGCTAACTCAATCTCAAATGACTAGGGTCTGAGTTAAATTCATGTTTTAGTTAAAAATGGGCTTAAGTGCAGATCTAGATGCCCTCAAACTCTAAGAATCAAAGATCTTATTTTAGATGCGAATTTCTCTGACCTATCCATAGCTTTGTCTGGAAATTTGGATTATTCTTTTCCTAAAACAAGCTATTAATATAAACCAATTGTCCAATGGTTCCTTATTTGTTTTATTGCAATGATACGGAAATTTAACATCCTCATTTTTGAGCATTCAGTTATCATTACTGAACCATTTTTATGTTATATTTCGTAAGCAGCAGAGAACTTTACAGAAGTATTAACACAAATACCAAGTCTGGCATTTGTATATCACTGCTCATTAAAGCATCACCTCCCTTCCTTCTTTCCATCCAGCTCAAAACACATAGGATTGGGAAATGAGCAGGCAACTACATCCCGTTAAAGCTGCAAAGAAAATCCGCCCAGCACAATGCAGTTATCATATTGAACCAGGCAAAGGGCATGCCTCTGTGCAAGCTCTCCATCTGTGCTGGAGGTACAGCACCTGAAAGGGTTAAGAGAGTGAGGAGAGCTTTCAGAAATACCCAGAAACAAGGATAGCTGCAGGGCGTGCTCAGTTTGTTTTGAAGATGTGTTGCTCTAACACAGTGGTTCACTGGTTGAGTATACTGCTATTTGATATCCTGCTAGACAACTCCGTGGCTGGAGTTTTTGTGTCAGAGCAGTTAAGCTTTCCATCAGGGATGTTCGCTTGGGTGTTGATCAAACCCTGGGCTTGTCTGCACAGGCAAGCCCACGGGACCGGCTGCGGCGGGACTGCGCTGAGCACAAGCCCTGTGCGTTCCCCCTTCCCGGGCTGCCCAGGCGAGGGGCAGCCCCACCAGCACCCCAGGGGCACGCTGCACCCCATGGGGAATGCTCGCCACACCCCGCAGAGGAGAACGGAGCACAGAGACTCGTCCACTACGTGTTCACACACGGCTTCTCCTGATTTCTAGCCTAAGTTACTCCTGCTCCAAACAGCCCCTTCCTTTTGCATCCTTTCATGCTGCTTTCTCGGGGCTTTAACTTTTTTCTTTAAAATCAGAAGGCAGGTGTGTAATATGCCCTCTTTAAGTCAATGCCTATCCTCCTTCTAGAAGAACAGGAGAAGGAGTTCCATCCTGCCAGTCTCCTCTGCACCCATTCAGCTTGGTTCCTGAAAACGGGCAAATTCTCCCAGAGTGCTTCACAAATCTCCCCTCTTTGTCTCTTCGTATTGAATTCATCCATATGTTTCATGACAGAAAATCTTGCCTCTCTAGTACATTGTCAGGACCCATTTTGACCTCTCAGCACTTATAACTGAGGTGCTCTAATGTTATCTTTGTCCATAATAAAACTGACTGCTCTTTGCTTCCTGCCTTTTCACCGAAAAGGACTTTTCTTTACGTCCTAAAGTAACCACATTTCCTAATGGCGTCCTGTGAGTGACTTTATACAAAACATTTCAGCACTTAATAAATCGTATCCCCAGTTGTTCCCTGACCACTACTTTGCAAACTCTTCCTAAGGAGGAAAAACAATCTAATTAGTTAATCTTTGCACAGTACTTTGAGATGAAAAGTGCTATGTCTGTTTAAACATTCTCACAGCACCTGCTGCACTGCTTTTGGTTCAGTCTCCCAAACCGATCAGGATCCAACATCGGCCCCCATGGGAACCATCCCAAAGAGGCCTGGCCACCACCTTCACTTTCTGCCTTGTTAGGATGCTCCTCAGATGACATCACTCCCCACACACACATCAATATCCTTTCCAGAAAGAAAATATTAAAAAACCCTCCAAATCCTAACTCTGTAGTTTGGCTGCATACTACAGACCTTTTTCTATAAATAAACACGCTCAAAACTCTCAGTGTTTTGGGGACAGACCCTGAACCCTTTACACATATACTCATTAAGATTCAGTTGCAGCAGCACTGCTGGAGGAACGGTGGACTGTTGGGATAAGGGAGTCACAGCACAAAACATGTATAATTTTGAAATTTTCACTACTATGCAAACCAGCTGGAAAGTTACTAAAACACGATAAAAGTAGCAACAACTTCTAATCAGTGCACCTCTTTGGGTCTGGAAGGGAGTTTGGTGAAGAAAAAAATCAGTAAGAGCAAGAACAGCTCTCTGATTTACAACACAAAACATTAATTACATAAATTAATCAAAGGACAATTAATATCTTGTAAAGTAGCAGGAAATTCAGACCCCGCTTGTGCCACACATGCAATGGGTTTGGAAGCTGGCTAGACCCCACATCGTGTGGTTTTTATTGCTGAGGAGCTGGTATTATTTCTCTTTCATCCAATGCCTTTGCTTTTTGTTTTCTGCTTTTCAACGAGGGTTGCGGTTGTTTCTAACCCATATGTCTCTAGTTTTGAGCCGCGTGGTTTGCCCCCTCTGTCTCTCATCATTGCTTTTGGCCCAGTTTCTTGACAGGA
Source organism: Columba livia (assembly GCF_036013475.1). Classification (NCBI taxonomy): domain Eukaryota; kingdom Metazoa; phylum Chordata; class Aves; order Columbiformes; family Columbidae; genus Columba; species Columba livia. Next base: position 134,201,168 of record NC_088602.1, on the reverse strand, counting down.
AATGCGAGATTTATTTTATCTGGCCTGAACTACATTGTTCCTTCCTGACTACTGGTGTTACTTCACTCCAAATGACATGGCTTTGCGCTTACTGCCTGCGTAAGGTCAAAGCCTGAGGGGAACAGGCACATTTAAGAGCAACGGTGAGAGAAGAGGATAAGGCTTCAGGTCAAGAAAAGAGAATAAAAGGCAGAAGGGAGAAATGGTAAGCAATTAAGATGTGATGTAAAAAGTTTTGGTTTAGAGGAGACCTCCTGTTTTCCTTCAGACAGCAAGAAGCTGAACTGCTGCTACAGAATAACTCTTGGACACAGATCCAAGCCAAGCTAGCATTGCTGATGTTATCAATTGAAACATGACATTGCCAGGTAATTTAGGTCATAAATTCAAGGGGAAAAAAAAGCAACAAACAGTTACCAAAATTGATACAAGATTTTTTTTAAATGTTGCTGAAGTTTTTTGGTCTTTTTTCTGGTTGCTCAGCAGAACAAGCAGTGCAGAAATGTGAAATACATCCACAGTTGGAGGAAAGCAAGCTGAACACAAATACATAAATGCTGAATACCAAACATCAGTTCCTCTGCCGCTTGTAGAAGGATTTGTGAATCATTGCCTGGTGTCATTAAGTACACAGTATATTAAGTTGTAAAAAGTGGGGCAGGATCTGTGCTGGGCATCGCAGCTCTGCTGAAACCCATGGCACTCAAGGTACCCAAAAGAAGAACAGCCTTGCAGTGCCAAACTGCTTTTTGACTCAAAGGGCTAAAACCCCCATCTCTCCTCACATACCTGACCTAGAATGAATCCAAAGCAACAAACAAAGCTTATTGTCCAGCCAGCAGAGGCACATACCTTGCCAGCATCCCAGCCAGCAGTGCGTTTACTCTGAGCAGGGAATGCAGCTTCAGCCTGCCCACTTATGTGCTTTTATCCATGAAACTGGACTGAAGTAAGTCATTCACAGCTTCAGATAAGCACAGAGGTAATGGGCACTTTTGCCTAAAACATACCCAAACACTAGAATAAGTACCTTTTTCAGAATGAATCCTTTATCTTAGGCTGATCTTGAATTTTGTTTTGTAAGACACTTCTGACAAAGTCATCCCCCACAGCATTTTTATCCCTGATAGTTCGTTCAGAAGGAACTCAAATGCCTGCTGAAAGCCTGCAGTCACAAATTAGCTACTAACCAGTATGCCTACTGAACCTCAAACACCTTTGGATAACTCTGCAAGTTCTAGTGCTTTCTACTGATATCAGACAAAGCAAACTGTTCAGGATGGGGCCACAGGCCTGGGAGAAGAAGGCAAGGCTGGCAATTCAAACAACCTGAATAGACACTAACAGCACTGCAAGTCAATAGCAAAAACTGGTCCACACTCTCTCACGGGAGTCTTTTGCCACCTCCAACACTAAGGCGTGTTACTGTGTCAGTACTACATCCCTGCACCCAGTGCTGTCTGGCTCTGTGGGGTGCAAAAAGCCAACGCTCAGCTGCGGGATGCTCTGATCTGCACAGATGAGATCCTGAGCAACATCCCAGGTCTCTGCTTCCCAAGCATCACATCATGCTCCCACACAGAGCCAGCCAGCTTCCTCTCACCTGAGGGAAAATGTTTTCTGTACCAGCTGGAAGGTGGTGTCTGGGAGATGGTTCTTGCTTCTCATCCCAGAAAGACAAGGATTGAGCACACAGATTCAAATAGCTCATTTACTTGGTCACAGCTCAGAAAAGGGTCTGAAAAATGTCATAACTGGTACAGGGAAGAGCATGGGATCAAGTGGCTGCAAGCTGGGTGGGGCAGGGCTTCCCCTTTCAGCAGCAGGAGGTTGTCACATTGGCACTGAATTGGACCACTGCAAGGCAAGGTGGGTAGAGCAGAGATTGTCCTTTGCCTTTTGGGGTCCGAATTTCCAGTTGAGGTGTCGAGGCATTGTTTTACCGCAGCACATGACACTAGCAGCAGCCTGACTACCTACCTCATGCTGAAGTTTTTCTCTTTGCTATGTCATTGTTACCCCAAACTGCTTATCCTCATGAAACAGGGAGTCTCTTGGTGTCCTGGCTTGAAAACACATGATCAAGCCTTATGGTCCAGTTCTGTTCCCTTGTTGCTGAAGTGTGAAGACTGAAAAGCTTATTAAATTAAGAATGGTCATTTAGTAAAAAATTGATTAAAATTGGAAGTAAAGTTGGCAAGAGCTTTTCAGAGTACTAAGGCAAATATGCCCAGCATCATCTTCCTGAAGCTCATCCCCGTACTCCCAGAGCGAGAGGCTAAAACCTGTGGGTCGCCTTCCGCGGTGCTTTGTATCATTCAGAGTCTACTTACTTCACTGCAATTAGGTTTAAGTGGTGTTTAGCATTCCATGATTGCCCTACTTTACGGTCCCTTCATTTTCCCAGCTTAAAAAATAGCGATGTTGCAACACTGTAGTGTTTCTGTTGTGATTGTCATGATGGAAGCAGAGCCAATGCAATTTGCCCATGTTTTACTAACCGCCATCTGGCAGGGATATGGTGACATGCGAATCTTCACAGGACTCTTGTTTTTCAACTATCTGCTGGACAACTAAGGAGATCACCAGGCTGCTGGGATGAGTGCCAGATGGGAGGCAGGTATGTTTATGAGTTTAAGATTCTTATTTTCTTTCAGTGCTTTCACATGCTGTTCATGGAGTGGCAGGAAAAGTGAAAAGGGGGAGGAAGGGATGAGTCAGTGACTAGACTACAACTGTTCAAAATCACTTTGAAGTTCTGTAAAATGCAGTTGTTTCACAGTCGACCTCTAAATTGCTGCTTGTTCGCTTGGCCTTGAGGTCTGGATGAGCTGTGGGGGGGTTCTTATTTTCCAGTGCCTCCAGTCTGATGGACAAGCACGTTGCTGAACATGCAGACAGTGCTCAATAAAATGGCCATGCTTGCCTCTCTGCCTCATCCTTGTACCTCTGGTGAGCACTGGGAGGGATGGAAGGACAGTCATACGCTGCCTCACCAGTAAGTACAGGCAGCTGACATGGTGTTAGCAGAGCAGCTAAATCTTGCACAGAAATCTTAGACACACAGAGTTACAGCAGCTCCGTACCAGAAAGAAAGCACTCTGAGAACAGAACACAAGCCTCTGCTCATCTCCCTGGACTTCAGGGCTTCTACGATGGCAAAAACTGTCATGACAAGATGGAGATTGAATCTTCCAGACGATAAGCACCCATGTAACCCAAAAGATAATGATGACATCAAAACCATATAACTACTTTGAAGTTTACATTAAAATCCCACAAGAAAAAACAGCAACTTCTGAATGGTGAGGATGACTGCAGACAGTGGACAAAGCAGTCAGTAGATCACTGCTCCTCAAGTGATCCAGGAGGTAAGTTAGTGTTGCCTGGAACATGCTCAGGTCTCCAATACCTGATGCCTGTTAAGCTCCCCTCCTAGACCCCACGTCTCGGGGTCTCCTTAGGAGGGGCCACAGCTTGGCTGTGGGTCTCAGCTGGCAGAAGGGTGTGTGGCACCTGCCCAGATCACCAGGGCTGGAGTCAGCGCCGTCTCCTGTTGGCATTTCAGAAAAAAATCAGCAGCTTCAGCAAATTCATCTAACACATGCTGATATAAACTATTTCAGTAACTCTGCAGTAAATATTAGTCCCTGTCACACCCCGCCTACCTATATGCAACGTCTTACCCTGACTCACCTTATCTCAGCGGGGCCAAAACACAGTCTAGTTTTAGCCACTGTAATGACTAACATTCACAATGACTAACGAAGAACTACAGCTAAAAACACAAGCTGCTGGAGCTTAAACTAAACAGTCATGGCTCACCAACTAGGACTGAAAGATTCATGTTCAGCTCAAATGTAGAGGAGTATCTGTGGCACAGTCTCACCAGCATGTTGTATTAACAGAGCTACAAACAATAAATCCTTATTACAGTAGGCTTCTCGTAACAAATATTTCTGATGAGGAGGTTGGTTTGGAAGAACCCTGTATTGCATCAATTAAGCAAAACAAACAACTCCTCACAAATTTCCCTCTAAACAAAAAGCAGAGCACAAACAAACAAAATCCCTCACCTGTCACACTTGGGTTGGAAATCAACCTGTGGTTCTAGTCAAGGGTAAAGTATGCCACCTGCGTGCATACCTTCCCTTTCTTCCCCCACTCTAGGTAAGGCAATTACTCTGGAAATTATCTGTTCCATTATTAATTAAGTATCTATAAATTCGCACACTCACAGACAGTCTCTCTCTCAATAGGTCTTGGCACAAGGGAGCACACAGAATTTTGGCAACGAGCTGAGAGTGGAATAGGCGGCACAACCTAGACATGCCCAAGCCTTCTCGACACAGGAACAGCTTCTCTTCCCTGTGCCAGTGGTTCACTCGGTGCCAGCTCTGATGCACACCCCCACTTCCAGGAATGGCTCTCATCCATGCTGGCAAAAAAAATGATAGAGAAGAAAATATGAAATTACTCTTCAAAATGTAAGTGGAAGGATGAACGCGACGCCAAGTGAGAAGTATCCAAATGTGAGATCCCACACTGCTACATGTCAGTTGGAAGGATGACACACAGACAGAAAGTCAAGCAAACAGGTTCGTCCACAAAGGGAAGCTAAAGGAGATAATTTGCATTTTGGATAATAAAATATTTAAAGCAGCACAGCACAAATTATAAATAAAAACACTAACTGCAGTCACCATGAATGAGAGCACCCTGTGTGGAAGCTGGCCAGCAAACTCCTTCATTGAATACAATATGATCAGAAGGAAATAGAAAAGTGGCTACAGACCTCTGAAGGCCAGCAGGTAATGCAAGCCAATTGGTTATTCAGTTCTAATTAAGGGATCCAATCCTTATTTTGGACTGCTCACAGAAGAATAAAGCAAGAGTTCAGGGTGAAGTAAAGTCTACTTTATTTAACAATCTGTGACTGATTATAAGGGAGCAGCAAGTTCCAGATGGGTGGGAGTGCTTACAAAAACCCTCTATTTTCCTACAACTTACAATCAATGCTTTTAGTTTCCACGCATTGTAATGTTGCCACTTAACACAACAAGCACAGAAGAACAAAGAAACGTGAAACCAACTTTGCACCAAAATTTGAGGACTGAACAGGACACGTTTTCACACTCAACCAAGGATGTAGTTCAGGTTTCTAATTTTAGTATCTTATTCAAGATGATACCTGATTTAGAGTGTTCCTTGGTCCAGCCCTCACCTCTGACCTAACCCTAAGAAACTGTTTAATTCTGCTGTGAAAAATATGCAGGCTTTTTTGGGGCAGAGATCATGCCCACTTCTGTGCTGTAGAAAAATCATCATGTAGATAGCGCTTTAAAATAATATTCACTCTAGCTACTATTTATTTGCCACTATCTGTTTGTAAGAGCTACTATAATTTTAAATGAACAATCATTTTGCTTTTAAAATTAATCTTATTCATGTCCTCGTAACCACCCAGATTTATTATTGTTGTTGTGCAAATCACATGGAAACATGGAAATTCCAATGGTTTGTGAAAAATGTAGTCCCTTTTCTGTTATAATTGCAAGTTCAAGAAACTGTTCATTTTTATATTCAGAAAGGGCAAAATACTTTCACATTGTGATTCCCGTTCTATGCCTTTGCCCACCCCCCGTACCTAATCCCCACTGTCTTGGCACAGCAGTGGAAAAGCAGCAGGACCACGAGTAATGGTAAAAGCCTGGAACGCAGCAGCCTTAATTGATTCATATTCTGTGAAAAGAAAAATAAAAGGTCTATGTTTGTCTCCTTGCAGAACTCCTAAGTAAACTCTGCTAAGCCGAGAATGTGCATTAGGCTCATCACTTTTTTGCAGCTCAGCAGAGCTAGGTAACACAACTTGCATCCACAAGGATTTCCCCAAGCAGCCACTGTAAAAGGGTTAATGACTGATATTTCCATTAAATCTGACCTACCCCTCAGTTTTGCAGTAGCCTGATATAATCCTTGTTTTGCACCTATTTGCACGGACAAATGGAGTGACTCCATAACAAGTAACGCACAACTCTCGCTTTAACAAAAGGTCAATTCATTTTAAAAGGACCCACAGAGTGTTATTTGTACTTAAGCTTAAAACAAACAAACCAGGGCAAAGCCTGCCTACACACCGTGCTGCTACTTACTGAGAATGAAAAGCTCTGCATTCAGAAGTTAATGGACACCAAATACATCTGTAGGCATCTGTGTGTACTTTGAACAGAAATCAATACTATCACCTCGCAACTGCCAGGACGATGTTCAGCCTCCCTGAGTCCTCCAATCCAAAATCATCTTGGCCCTAAACTTTCAAGGACCAGTTATAGTCTCCTTTGCTGAGAATTCATGGTCAGGTAAGAACAGCATTAACAATGAAAAGCCCTCAAAACCTTTCCAGAGGAATCCATTCTTCTATCTACTTATTTTTAAATCTTGATTCGGAATTTGGTTTTGACACAAAAAAAGATTGAGGATGGATGTCTATGAGGGCGGACCACAGGATGTCTATTACTTTGGCCAGTTGTTTGAACATACTGAAGATCAGAACAGTCTGAATAACGGGATAGGAGCTGATAATCTTAAAACAAAACCACTAGGACGTGAACTAGCACTGCGAAAATCACCTTTATGATTAATATTAGCTGACCTTAACTCTGAAAGTCTCAGCTCAGAGAACAAATATGGGAAACAGACTTACTCCTAAAAGGTGTTTCACCAGGTCAGGTGTGTGGTAGCACTAGCTGGGCAGCATCTTTGTCTGTTTGGAAGATGCAGTGAAAAGACCCTGATGCTGAAAAGCGCATCAATTAATATTCACATATTTACTAAATACATTTTACTACAATATTTTAATATTTGCATTAATATCAGAAATATATTTTACAGATCTAAAATATTAATTGCTCTGAAGCTGAAATTACCATACGCTCCATGTTCCTTAGGGATGCTCAGGAATTTTCTGTTATGCTTTTCTGACAGAAAAAATAGTCTTCATTAAATCAAAATTTCTACAAGAAAATTTTGGTTATGCCAAAATACTCTAATGAAATTAAATATTTTGAGGCAAAGGTCAATGCAATTTGAATTACTTCAGTATATTTAAGCTACCTGCAATGGCTACACTTGATTATATCAATATTTAACCTAAAGTATTTGTCCAAGCAACTGAAGCAATTCTGGAGCAGTTAGCATAAAACTTACAAAGGACAGGTAGAAAAGAATTAAATAATACCTGCCTTTAAAGAAATTAGGAGAGTTACAAATTTCAGTTTACATTCAATTTCCAGAAAATCTGAAAAAGGATGTAAGGATGTGGAAGCTAGATAATACACATCAGTATTGATCAGCCAAGAAAATATATTGTTAAACAAATCCCATTTCCTTCTGTTACTTACAGTTCTGTGCAGAGCACAGAAGTAGTAGTTGCCACAGCTGGATTGCAGTTCAGTTTTTTAAACTGCCTGACATTACCTTCAAATAAGTAAAATATATGATATTCAAGACACATGATCTTGCTGGAGCTATCATAGGACAGATAGGAAAACAACACGCTATTACAAAGAATGTATTATTAATGGTTCATTACTAAAATGGAAGAATGCATAGAGCTGTGTTTTGCAAGGATCTGCTCTAAATCTGGTGCTACTCAATATTTTCAGTAACATCTTGGACACCGGAATGAAGAGTGTTCTTACGAAATCTGCAGATGACATCAAACTGACAGAGAGTGCGAGTAGGAAGACAAAATCAGAATTCAAAATGATCTTGGAAATTGGAGGAGCAGCCTGAAAAGGATGCAAGCAGGACAAGAAGATGTAACTATTATTAGGTAGAACAGTTAACTGCATAAATGCAGGATTGGGAGCTAATGATTAAGGAACACTTCTTTGGGAAAGAATCTGGGTGTTGCAGTCAATTGCAAGCCAACAACATGATATTGTGAAAAAGGCCAGCATCACACTGGGATACATATCATCGTATGATACAGGAAAGTACAGGAAGAAAATCCTTCATTCTGTTCATCCCTCTCTAGGGAACTTTTTTGGCGTATTTCTCTTGAAAAGAGATGTGGTCTACCTGCAGAGGGTTTGTAATTCCCACCCTAAATTTTATAACCACTGTATTTATGAACATCTTTTTTCCTATCCCTTAAATTGTTCTTCTCTTTCTTGATGTTCTGATACCAGATAAATCATGTAACTATTTGATCTTGCTAGGTTAAACAAATCAAACCCCTTATTCTTTTTCATTAAATACGCCCTCTGTTCCCCAGATAATTTTTGTAGCTATTCTTCAACTCGTTCCCGTTTAAATGAACCTCTTTAAACACATGTAAATGGAGCTGTACACAATATTCTACATGCTTTGTACAATGGCTGTCTTCCCTCTTTTGCTGGAAGTACCAAACCTGACACATCCTGCACTCATATTGCCTTTATCACATAATTACATTCAATTTTTCGGAGTAATCCTATGATCACCTAACTGTCCAGATCTTTCCCCCCCACTCTGAAGAAGGGAGAAGATGACAAGGTATAGCAAACATTCTTGTTGTTAGTCCTTACCCAAATGACCTTGTTGTTTATGTTGCCAAGTTTTATCTGACTGTTAATTCTCTGTTCCTCAAAGGCATCTAATTTTTCTTTATAGCATTCTGATCCTCCTCTAAAATGATAGTGCCTCTCAAATTTGTATTGTTGGTTTCTGTTTAAAACACAACTCTAATTTAAGTTCATTCTTTATTGGTCCTCTTTTCCTTTTTTATTTAGGTACGTAAATGATGAAAATAATGATTTTTTTTTTTATTTTTTTTTAAACAGCAGCCAACCATATGAAGTTTTGAGTCACTAATTCTGTAACTGTCACGACCCAACCCTCTCACCGCTGAAAGACTGGTAGTATGTTTATTCCTTTTAGCCCCTGTGATACGTTTATATTGATTGAACATTTACAAAGCTGACACTGCAAGTGAAGGGGGTGGAGGGGGAAAGGTGAAAATTGTAGTTCCCAATCAGGCAATAGGCTTTGCCAAAGGTCGGCTCTGCACTAGAGTTCACAGTTTTAAGACATATATTATTTTCTCTCTAAATAAAATGCAAGATACTGTTCGTGATGTACTATATAACCACATTTCATAGTGCTATAAAACATACTCTCTTCTATGTAATGGACTTGTCAAATACATATCGGAACTGACAGCACAGTTCTAGGTTTGATGATAAAATTATAATCTGAAATTTTATGGCCTGTCGTACGGAGGAGATCAGGCAGGAAGAACGTACAGCCCAGATGATGCTTTTTTCTGGCTCTGCACTGATCTCAAATGCATTATCAGATTAAACAAACTATTTAAAACACTGCTACCATTCTTAAAAATACTCTGTTGGGCTACTTTAAAAATGAATCAGATCTATTTTTATTGATATTTCAATAAAATAAAATGTGTGTGCGCATGAAAGGATGGGGCAAGGAAAGTCAGGGATGATTTGTGCATTAGAGTTGCTCTTTTCAGAGTCTTGTGATTTGTTCTCTTCCACGGGTTTCTGAAGCAAGTATTTCAGATCCAGCTGCTGCACAAGCCCAGTAACTAGTTCTCATCACAAGTTTCCTAAGGAGTCTCAGCAGACAGATGGAAATGATACACATGCGCAGCGGCCACTCCAACACAATAGAGCCACTGTATCAGTAATGTGGGAAATACAGCATCCCTCCATCCCTGGGCAGGCTTTCATGCACCGGATTATAACAGCTCCAAAGAAGTGTTTGTGGTCTACTGAGTCAGTCATCTCTACATTAAAAAGTCATAGCTGGCACTACTATCTCTTTGGCACAACTCTTTAAACATAACCATTAAAAAGGAAGAATAAAAGGAACATACCAAAACCTCACAAAAGTCAGAGTAATTTAGTTGCTTGTGACCAGCAAATCACATTAATACACCCTTAGCTTGACTCTGGCACAACTGAAGATAGGGCTTGCGTCTTTTGCTGAGTCAGGATCTCAGCACCGAACACTACCTAAAATTGCTCTGCTGCTGAACACACTAGGTACATTCTTAATCTAAAATTGATATCATACCACACACCCCACTATTAGCAATAATGGAGTAATATCATTCCCACGTTATCAAGTAAGATGCACTTTCATTCTTACATTCCAATGGCATAGCTTTTTCACAGAGAATCTCGTGTTATTTGTTATATATGCACCTTAAAAGCAGTTGTTTCCCATGTTTGTGCAACCAGGTGCCCGCAAAACATAGGTGAGCGTGTACTGAAGGGCAGCCTGTCCAGCCAGCATGACCAAACTCTGCACAACTGGACTGTGAGCAGAACTGAGGTGGCCATCAACTGAGGTGTTCAGCCTGGCAGAGACCTCATCATGGTCTACATCTTCCTCACAAGAGGAGGAGGAAGGGTAGGTGTTGAACTTGTCTCTTTAGTGACCAATGACAGAACCCCAGGGAATGGCAGGCAGATGTGCCAGGGGAGGTTTAGGTTGGACATGAGGCAAAGGTTCTTCGCCCAGAGGGTGGTGGAGGACTGGAATAGGCTCCCTAGGGAGGTGTCACAGCCTCAAGCCTGACAGTGTTCAAGAAGAGACTGGACAAGGCCCTCAGACACACGGTGTGAACTGTGGGGTTGTCCTGTGCAGGGACAGGAGTTGGACTCGATGATCCTTGTAGGTCCCTTCCAACTCTGGACATCCTACAATTGTATGATTCTATGATCAAGCAATTACTAAAATTCAGACTTCAGCTAGACTGCCGGGTCTGAGAGCCACCTTAAATCCCAGCACCTTGGCTGGGCCAGGGAGAGGATGCAGCAGAGCTGCTGTCCCATATGCTTCCTTTGGTGGCTTTGCTGTTGCTGCTGCCCAGCTGCTGGGTGAGGGATGGCTCAAGGCCCTGCAGCAACCAGGGAGGACTTGGAAGCAGAGAGGCTCTGAGAGCAAACACCGCACAGGGTTAGTGACAACCACGAACAGAAACAACCTTTTCCCATCGTGGTCAGTAACCTCTTAAAAGCACGTTTCCGTCAGGTATTTTTGATGCTGAAAGATTACTGCTGGGGTCAGTAAGGAGATTGTTTTCCTACTTACAAGCATTGCCATAGGACTGAAAGAATGAATGGAGGAACTTACTGCTTATAGCCTTGAACACCATGTGTTTGAGGGTGAGGAAGAGAAGATCTATGCTAGAGCACAGAATATGGGAGGATTTGTTCTCTCCATTCGTTTGAGGAATAGGACATCACACGGGAAAAAAAAAAGGTAAAATAAAAAAAAAAAAAGAAAGAACTAATGTTGATGTCAGAGCAGGGAGGGTGCAGACCTCAAAAATACTTCATCTTGGTTGTCAGCTTTCCTTATATACAATGGCAATAGTAATTATGAAAATAAGTAATGTTGCTTGTTTAAGTACTTGCTTAAGTACTGAAGACATAAAACTCTGAAAGCATGTGCAATGTGATTACAAATACAAGCTGTGATCTGCCATTAAATTCAGCTATTTCAGAGCTTTAAGATAAAAAAGATGGCAACTCAGGAATTAACATTACTGATGCTGTTGCAGTACCATCAGCCACCAAACTTCAAGTAGAGCCTGTGTTGTATTTCAAGATTTTATGTCCACCTACTGATTACCTCCTGTTAGTCCCTGAATGGCAAGGGCACTTCAGGACATGCTTTAATCTATCTGTATCAAGGAAGTACTTAAATGTGTACTCACACAGAGGGATATTTCTCTGAACCAGGGTTTCTAGAAGCTGATGCTACTGTAGCCTACTATCTGGTACAAGTCTGGATGATGTGACTGGTGATTTATAAATAACAAACCTTTAAAAAAATTGTCACCTGGCCAGTTTTTTTATTCTATATTTACATATACAGACACAGAGAAGCACAGTAACAGACACTTAAAATTTGTGCATAATAAATGAAAAAAAATACAATTCTGAAATTAAGAGTCAAAACATTCCTTGGTTTTAAATAACCATCCCTGGGTGCTTTTGTATTTTCCATGCAAAGTACATAGGATCAGCAAAACTCATACAGCCAAGTTTCACTGGAAAACATTAAGGTCCTAGTCCCACTGGAGACATCAAGTCATTACTACCAATCTCTTCCCCTACTGAATAACTCCATTAGCTTTGAAAAAGATAGAATCATAGAAACATTTTGGTTGGAAGAGATCCTTAAGATCATAAAGCCCTACCATAACCTAAATCTAGCACTAAATCACGTCCCTAAGAGCCTCATCTACACATCTTTTAAAGACCTCCAGGGATGGTGACTCTACCACTTCCTTGGGCAGCCTGTTCCAATGCTTCACAACCTTCTCCATGAAAAAATTTTTCCTAATATCCAATCTGAACATTCCATGGCACAACCTGAGGCCATTCCCTCTTGTCCTACTGTTTGTTTCTTGGAAGAAGTGACCAACACCCTCCATGCTACAACCTCTTCTCAGGTAGTTGTAGAGAGCGAGAAGGTCTCCCCTCAGCCTCCTTTTCTCCAGGAAATGATTGTTTTAAGGGAAAACAAAGTGCTCAGAGAAAAAAAAACCCTTCTGGAAATGAGAGCATCCTCTCCTTGCTGGCAGTGAATACAGACCAGTGTTGTATGAACATACCTCTGCAAGTGAGAAGATACTCCTGCAAAACCCCCAGCTCACTGGGGAGGACTCAGACAACTATATTCAAGACAAGCTGCACACACACCTTCTTTGCCAGGGCTAAAGTTTCAACCACCACATATTACATTGGAAAAATGTTATTTTCACACCTTTGTCCTGCCCCAGATGGGCCAGATAAGGAACTGTGCTCAGAGGGTGTTTTTGGGAGACCGAAGATGTAGATCAGCATGCAGCTGGGGAAAAGCATCTGAATTGGACAGTAAGATGACAGAGGAGCTGCAGAGGATCCCAATGCAGTAAAGACGAATTGTACTTCAGATGCAGTATCAAGGTTATTAAAGTCGTCTTTATCAGGTTGTACAAACACGTAGCCACATATAATCGTTTACAGCTCTGTTAAAGATACCTGAGGCTTCAGATCCTTCAAAACACAGAGCAAGAAAGGGTCTTTATTGACTGAACAAGCAGCAACCTGTTACTGAATGAGTTTGTTAGCACTTCCAACGTGATCGTGTGTCTTGAGCCATGATATGAAATAAAGGGCCCTTTCTGCTAAAGAAAACCCTTCTCTGTCCCAGAAGTTGTAATAACACTTTTTTTTTTTAATAGTTAGGATTCATTACATCTGGCTGGTTTTTTCCTAACCTTTCTGGCTTGCAAACTGGCAAGGCCACATTCAGGGTACTTCTGGCTCCTAAAGGGGACAGAATTTTCCTTTATATTTTGAAATAGGAATCAATGAAAGCTGATTATTTTGGCAATTTTTGATGACTTCAGTACATAGTCCCTTGCTTTGCTTTGTGGACTTGGTCTGCTGTTGGCTTTTTGTTTGGTTGGGTTTGTTTTGTTTTAGGGGGGCTGTTTTGGTTTGTGTTTTTGGTTTAGTTTTTAATGTCTTGTTTGTTTGCTTGTTTTGGTTTTGTTTTGTGTCTGTTTGTGGTTGTTGTGCATTAGTTTTGCTTTGTTGGCCTTTTTTCTAGGTGCCACAATGCTATCAAAGTACAAATTACTGTACATGGTATTCGCTGACATAACAAGCTGCAATCTGGCATTGAAAGCAACTTAACAGAGCTGAGATAGTGGCATGTACTCTGTGACAGATTAGTGCACCAGCAAAAGGAAAAGCTCTTATTTAGGTAGCACAGCAGGCTTTTGTTCACCATATTACATGTTAATTCCATGACATGAAACTCTTGGTGACTCCTGAGCAGCTAAGGAGAACTGCTAGCATCCTCATTTTCCACAGCGCTAACTTTTCCTTTCCGATCCCCTTCATCCTTTTTTCCTACCTCAATACTTTGTAACACGAAAAGGATGGAAGTAAAAGTTAACGTGCTTTAGCAGTCCCCACAGACTGCTCAAACAAACACTACGATTGCAATTTAGACAATCTGGAGTCCATTCAATATTAAATCCCCATCCCAGACTACAACTGCCAAACAAATAAAGGATTCATGGAGTACTTTACACTGTCATTTACTACCGCAGCCATTGTCACTTGACAATCCAGAGAAGGAGCCTGTGGGGTCTGATACTGCACCAGCTACATCTGTCAACAAGAAGACAGAGAGCTCCGTTAAGCAAACAGGCTTGATCCTGCTTTACAGAGTCTCCCTTTGTCTTGCCCCAGCTGAGCCTCTTCTAATCTTCTCCGGCTATCTTCAGCAGCACAAGCAAGAACTTCTGCTAGAACCAGGCAGACAAAAGATGCCTTTCTTCACCACTGTGTACTGTTTAAATGTTTATGCCACTCCACCTCTGTCCCCCCACCTTTATCCCACGTTCCCACCCACCGCACAGCTGGAATGAACACATTATATTATTTGCAACAGCAAATTATACCAGTGTTTGTCATCTCAGAGAGGGGAAAAACCTCAAATCACCTAAGATAATATTATCAAAACAAAAACTTTGTAGGTTTGGGGTTGAAATGCACTACACGTTCTACTCTCTCTCAGCTGCAATTTATTTCAGTTACTTATTCTGAAGTGGCACCAAGCTCCCATTGTGCTACTTCATGTCAGGATGAGTTAGTTTGGTTAAAGAGCTCTCATTTGTCTCCTATAGAAAGCCACTGGCAGTAGAAATATTCATCACCTCCAAAAACTGAATCCACTTAGAGACATTTAGGGAAAAGTGATCAAGGCACATTACTCTAGATGTCCAGGGTGGCAAATACTAGCATTAGAAGTCTAGCACTGAGTATGTTTTTTCCATAGCTAGCTATCTCAAATAATGAGTACATGTGCAGTGTCACCAGGTAAACCCACAGGACACACTTCATCTCAAGGAAAACAAATGAATGCAAGATTTCCAGCTGTTTTGGCATCAGGAACTACAATATTTATTCTGGAAGGAGCAAAAAACAGATGTGGTTGGATAGCAAGAATTCATCTGGTTTTCAACCACACTTGAAATAAAACTTCAATTTGCCATTATCATGTCAAAAGCACTTGATAAACGTCAGGAATTTTGGGGAAATCCTAATGTGTAAACCTCAACTTCCAGGTTAGAAGGGGACTCACAGGACAAAATCCTATATCAACATCTGCTAAAACAACTATTAGCAAAAAAGAAGCTCCCTCAACTTGTGAAATTCACAGGAATTGCATCTGCAATTTCCCTCCCCCTTTGCTCAATGATGAGATTCCACAACATGCCACCTTGAAACGCTCTTGCCAGGGACGATCCCCTGCAGGACAGCATTGGCAGCCTTTTGTGGTGGTCGCTTTATAACAACTGAAGAGGGGTGCTTTTGTAAATAAAATCAGCATTAACACAACCCCAACTTCCAACTGTGTGCCCTCCAGCCGCCACTTGTGCTGTGCTAGGGGGCACATGGATCCCACCGCTGGCACCACAGGTCGGAGGGCGGCAGCTCCCCAGCCCAGCCCGCACAGCCTTCTGCATCGCAAAGGTGGCATTCATGGTGCCACCTTGAAACCAGAGCCTTCAGCTTCTTTTGCTGCTGCTTGCTTCGGCAATTTCCTTTAAAAATACAATGGAAGACAATTAAAAGGGATGCATACCCCAAAGTCACAGTTCGATGGCTATGATCTTTCGAGGTCCCTTCCAATCCCTAACATTCTGTGATTCTGTGATTCCATGAAAATACAACCTACCCCGAAAATAAGTCCTAGCATAATTTTTCAGGATGCTAGAAATATAAACCGTACTCCAAAAATAAGCCCTAGTTACAGTTCATGAAAAAAGTCAATTTAAGTAGTGACCAGGCAGCTGGTCACATGTTAAAAAGTACGCATCTTTCAGAGCAAAAATTTATATAAGACCCTGCCTCATTTTTGGGAAAACAGGGTATCCACCTGTACTCTACATCTTGAGGAGTTAATGTTTTCTCCCCACATACATAATCAAGCATTTTGTTAGAAAGCAGACTGATGCAGTATATTGGACATGACTGACAGAAAGATCTGTAGACATACAAATCTAGGGGAGAAAAGCAAACAAAAAAATTACTAGGTGAAATCTGACGTAAATAGGTCTGTGCCAGGACTGAATCTAGCTAGTTAAATATATATTAAAATCTGAATATCTCTTCCAATCTCTCATTCATCCCTTCACAAGAATGGAAGATAGAAATTCCATTATCTCAATAGTATTTGCTGTCAGCAGCATTATTCTCTACTAGTAGGAGAGCCACACAGCTCTCCACTCCTTCACTATGAAGTGTACCCCTATCTTTATATCCAATTCTGTTTAGCTGCGTTTTGATTGCTGTGGCTCTGCAGCGGAGACCGCTGCATTTTTTTTTCCTCTGCCTGAGAAGGTATATTGCTACACACAAATAGATTTGATCCTTGATTGTACCCAAGCATCATTTCCTAACAAATAAATAATTCAGAATAACAATTTACCTCTGTTCCCCTCATGTTGGCACTCTCACTTGTTAATCCTGTAAGCTTAAGGACATCAGAAATAACAATATTTCAGGCCGAGGTTACAATTTATCTATATACTAAGGGTGCAAATTTCACATTAATTCTAAGCTTTCTGCCCCCCTGTGCTTTGGTGTCCTGTCCCTCATTTGAGGTATTTGTCACACATTTTTAAAGGCCCATGTAATGCACGTGGGTCTTGGCAGGTTACGAGTTACAACCAGCAGCCTGTGCGACCCGTGCAAACCCACTTCTACCCCCCATCCGATTTCTTTTCTTCTTGCTCTCCAAATACCATCTTGTCTGCCCCTGCTGAGATATCACAGAAATGTTCTTCATCAACATACAGTGTCATCTAACACATGGAGCCTGCCAAGTTTTCATGTTGTTATATCAGGAAAACATCCCTCAGGGGCAAGGGGAGAGGAAGAGGTCATTTTTCATCTATGGAAGAGTGAGTAACCCTTTTCCTTTGGGACTAAGAGGATCCTAATTTAACAAACCTTCTTCCCTGTCACACTGCTGCTGCTCACTTGCACACCGCGGCAGGCTCAGCAGCATGAGAGCCGGAGAATAAAGCGCACTTGCAGTTAAACTTGGCTTGGCATGCTGGAATTCAAAATAATTAAAAGCAGAATGGGAGAGAAGCCAAAAATATAGGAGTTTCCAGCACAGAGGAGGGAAATTTGTCTGGTTTCCAGGTGTGATGAGCAATCCTCAAAAGGCTCTTGTCAGTTCAAAGAAGGAAGCCCAAAATGTGGGTTCTTAGGTGAACTTTAGTCAAGCTGTATAAATCTTTCGAATCTTCAAAATATACAGACCTAGGGATCACTCAGAAATAGGCCTTTTCAGGAACTGAGTGCCTTTAAAAACAAAACAAACAACACAAAAAAACTTTTCAGTATTTTCCAGGCAAACTGGCAATACCACAGGAAGTTTTCCATGATCACCTAAACTTCTTTTTTTCCTTGGAGTAGCAGCCCAAAAAGGGATTCAGTAGCTGAATGGATGTTCATTTCAGCTGTGGACATTCGCATTGGGATTGGTACTCACCCTGCCTTAAGGCTTAGGCTCTCCTCAGCTAAATGCAAGGTAAGGGAAGACACAACACAAAATAAACCTCCAGCGGCTTGATGAAAAGTGGCTGCTGTTCGTTTTCCTTTTCAGAGGCATCTCTGATGACTCCACAGACAAATCAAGCCCAGTGATACACAGGACATTTTGAGTGAAAATGGTGTCTGGTAGGTTTTTAAAACAGCACTACTGAAAACGGTTATCCTACCCACAGCCCAGACCCCACAGAATTACACAGTATTAAATCATGGGTTTGCATTAAAGTCCCACAATATGAACTCCTTATTAGCTTACTGAATGGAGACTGTATCCCAGATCAAAACGAGCTCACTTCCCAGCACTGGTACACGTGAAGAAAAAAAAAAATGTTCCTCTCATTAAAGCTCTTCCCAAAACATCAGAAATTTAATTGAAATTGTTAGTCCTGAAAATATTGAGTCAGTTCAAGTAAAAAATTCTGCTTTTTTCAGCTCTAAATCAGTTCTGTGTTTGCAGCAGTATCAGCCTCTCATCTAAACCAAACCTCTGTCTTTACTTGAATTTGAAATGGTCCTCTTAGCTCATTTCTGTGACACAGCCTAGTTTGATTTAGCGATGTTAAGCAATAATATGCTGCAAATACTTGCCACTAGTGACCCATCTATAAGGACGATAAGATAGTGCATACAGAACTCTGCAGCCACTGTTTTTTTGCCTCCCCTTTCATCCAAGACAGGCAGCAATCACCAGAGGTGGTAAACACCATATTCCCTTTAACAGAGCTACTGAAGAATGTTTTTGCATGGTTTTTCATGTCCCACATACAGGAACTTTAATGTTCCAGCAATTCCAAATGCAACAGAAAATTTTGTACAAAAAGCTGTAAAGCTTTCAAGACTTTTCTCCTTTCTGATTTTGAATCACCTTTTCTGTTGTCAGAAAGAACACAGAGAGGGGAAAAAAAAGTCTCAGAGATGGTCTCCAGTTCCTCAGCAACAAACTGTGCTTTCTGCCTCTCTAATTACACCCGCGCGGATGCCTTGGGACACAGACTGGCCTTCTCAATCCTCCCAGTGGTGTAAACGACATCTCACCAAACTGCGGATCAAGCCTTTGAGCATTACTCTGCGGTTCCCCGGCTGTGTTTCTACAGCAGGACCACTTCGTTTTGGGGCCTACATTTCACATGCTGAGGAACTTTGACCAACCAGTTAGTAAAAGAATACCATCCTCCATTCAAAGCATTTATTTTTCTGTAAAGTACAGGGTAAAGGGTAAAAACCAAACAAACAAACCAACCACAACAAAAACCACACCAGCATAAGTAGCAAATGCACAGGTCTCACATATATTACTCTCGCTTCCTCCTTTAATTCTTCTCTGTTCATGAAAACCCTTATCTTCTGATAGGAGGAATAAACTCGCCCAAGTCAATCTGTTAGCCAATGCTCCTTGAGCATCTTCACCCAAAACACTCAACCTCTGCTTTTTTCTCCTTCATTCCTTCTTTAAATTAGAAGTACAGTGTGATAAAGGTTGGTGGGTGGCTAAAACACCAAAAGAGCATGTTTCCCTTTTTTTTTTCCCCCCAAAAAAACCTCCTCTTACCCTTCTTGCAACTCTTTTAGATTATGCCAATCGGGAAGGAAAGCTAATAAAGGCAGCAAAAATACACTGTCAATTTTCTGGAGAGAATAACACAGCAATCAGGTTCAAGTTCTGTTGCACCTGCAGCCACATTTTCCTCAAGTACAGCTTCCTGAAAAACTTGGCAAATTAGAGACCCTTGCTTCCCAGCTCAGCATCACCTGCCCCTAAAATTATTTCACTGACTACACTCAGACTGTTATCAAAATATCCAAACCTGGCTCTGGATATAGTGCTAATAGCTCCAGCTTACATTCAGATTTGGTTTGCTTCTTGCAGAATAACTCACCATCCCACTTCACCTTCATCACAATAACTTCTATGTGGGGAAATATTTTATGGGCAGCCTCACACGCTTCCAATTCAGTTTAATCTCTCAGTGTAACAGTTTCCTCCACCCTCGTATCTGAGAGATGCCGAGACACTTAACCCATGGGTTCATCCAAAAGGTGAATCCCAGTCTTTGGGCAGGTTCTTATTGCTAATCAAACTCGTGCCAACAGACATAGTGAAGAACCTCTTCCGTTTTTTCAGCTACAGTAATAAAAGGAAAACAAGAGCAAGTATCTCTACTTTCAGATACTAAACAGTCATTTCCACTGCATATAAGCAGAGAATGAAGCAGATGAAGGAGATGGAGTAAAGGGGTATGTCCACCAAATGTGGCACACAATGAGTACAGGGGTGGGAACATGGTTGTTCACAATCCTCAGCCCTGTTCTCACAAAAGAAGTTTAATGGATCTGTATTATTTTCACACTGGATGTGATCAACAAGTGCCAGATTCTTTAAAAAAAAAAAAAAAAAAAAATAATCCCAGGACAGCAAAACAAACTAACTGCTGACAACAGAAGATCTGAAGATAGTGGGAGATGCTGCTCTGGATTCCTTTACAGAGGAATGACCAAACCTTCCAGGTTTTCCCCTCTGCCTAAAACTGCAAGCTGTGCAGAAAGGGTTCTTCACCAAAGGATGGACTTCCACAGCTTGGAGGTGGAAAAAAGACAGAGTGTCCTTGTTTTCTTTACATAAAAGATCTCTTTACTTTTTACTTACGTTAAATTAATCCCTTTGAAAAAACAGCTATTACATGCCAAGTATTAAAAACAAACTATAAAAACAGGATAAACAGTCCCCAATTAGATTCCTTCAGTACTGGTAACAGGAAAGAAATCGTGTTCCCAGTCCACAAAATACAATATGCATGCTTAATTCTCAGAAAGTCCCACTTTAAAAAAAAATTTAATAAAACATCAAAGCCTCCTGTAAGGTCAGAAATCCACACTAGATTCAAGCACTGATATGCAATTAAAAGAAGGAGCTAGTTTGTATAAGGATATGCTCTACTTTTAAAGACATCTTCATGTAAGTGATATTTTTTTCTTCCAAATCCACAACTGTATGTTAAGTGAAAACTAAAATCTCTAGGATTGGCTTCAAAATGGCAATTTTAAGTTGTAATGACCTTGGCATAGCACTATTGAACATAACATTAAAAAGACAAGCCTTTGAAAACTTGAAAATGTGGGTAAACAGGAAATATTCAAATAGGTAATTACAAAGACTGAAGAGAAAAATTATCCGTATCAACACTAGGCCATATTCAGATAAACACATTTGATCTTGGAGAATCAGTTGTTCTTAAAAAGACCCGTATTCATATGAATGTGTGTTGCAGGTAACGAACATCTAGAGATACATACATCATTCCTAAAACTATAAGGATAATGCTCACAAGAGTAGAGTTAAAGCCTCTAATTTAGCAAAGCACTTTTATTTCAGCATAATTAAGCATATGAAGTCCTGCTCAAAGTCAACTGTTTCACTCAAGGAGTCGTCTTGAAAATAACTACACGTATGCCATAAAAAGATTTCAGTAGGGTCAAATCCAGTTTTTTAAAAATCAATACAGGTCTTAACATGCCAGCTCTAAGGACTGAAAACCTAGCTAATAAAAAGTATTTTGGAAATCAGAAAACATTTCTTCACTGCTTGAATATGAAGAGCTGAGTATTTCAGAGCTGTGTGTAGAATTTTATATCTAAATTCCTCTGTAATTTAAAAAAGGCCAGTGACATCAGATTCCCCAGATGACTCTGAAAATTTCAGCTACATTTCCTAGAAAGTTAAAGTCAACACCGCTGTGGTTTATTTTAAGGCACTGGGCGCACTGTGATTTGTTAGACTTGCAAGTTGCAGCATCCCTAAAATGAGATGTACATGCATGATATCCTTATAAGCTGGATTAAAAAAGACTCCCTGGTGAATGTTACCATTCATAATTTAAGGGTGAAAAGGAAAGCAGAGAAATCCCTTTCCATTGCAGTTCAAAGGAGAAACAAATATTTATTTCAGTCCACAAGCTACTGTGCTGCTGCAACAGCACGTAACAAGAAAATGAACCAAAAAATGTTCCACTTTTTTCAGTTAGAGCCTCCCACATATCGTTGGATCATTTGGGGTTTTGTTAACAGTAGGACTTTAACAAGGTTAACAAAATAAGGTTTTAATCATGACCTCCAGAGATATCTAAGCCACACTACCTATCAAGGTTTCCTGTATGTGTTCCTTTCATACATATATACATATATATAATTTCCACAAACTTAAAACTGCTCTGGAAGTAATGACTAGATTAAAAAAAGGAGGAGGAGGAGGAGGAAGAATGCTGTATTTATGTTTAATCAATAATTTCCACATGGGAAACAGTGAGTTTCCACATTATTTATTTTGGGATGCAAAACATACAAAAGCAACCCCTGAAAGAAGGGTAGTCTATTATCAGCTCATGCTCTCAACCTTATGCTTAAAAATCATGTCATTTTCTACAGCATTAAAAAAAGCCAAGCAGACAGGATTTCTCTGCTAACCTTAACAAGTTTTGCATGTCTTTACAGTGTGGGCTTAAATCTCCTATACAAGGTCTGAGCTTTAAATAAAGTTTGTTTTTGCTGGTAGAGATACAGCTGCTTTGAGAGCGAGGATTATAAAAGAAAAACATTTCACTAGATTTTAAAATGTAACGGATCAAATGTTTTTGATACAACTCGTCTGACAATTTGGTGAACGGGGACACCCAATAATTTCTTTATCTTTTATTTTTTGAATTGTTGCCAAGAGCCAGACTCCTTTTACGCCAGAGTAGCTGTACCTATTTACACCAGCTAGAGTCTATCTAGTAATATTTTTGAAGAGACGTGAATGAGTTGCTCATGAAAAACAATGCATGTGGGGACCCATTTCCTTGATTTGAAGATGTAACAACAAAACTTTACTCACAATGCTGGTAACTAATAATTACAGCACAGTCTTACTTCTAGTCTACCTGTGCCAATGTGCCTGAACTTCAGGGCTGCAGAGGTTTTAGGCCCAGACCAAACCCCAATGTTGCTGTTTGGTTAACAATTAGCATATTAATTCCTTGTAACGTTTACAGTAAACACAGCAGTGCTGCTGAAAATCCTAGTTGTAGAATCAATAAAAAAATTACAGCACAATAATTTCCCCCTCCATCTGAGCCAAGACATTCCATGGCTCCTCTCACAATCTCATTAGATTGCCCAGGCCTCCCCTCAGCGTCCTCTTCTAAATATCTGAGGATCATAGAGGTGAGGTCATTTCATCACTCCTTGGAAGAAGAAAAAAAAAGGGAAAAAAGAAAAAAAGGGGGGAAAAGTAAAGCGTCTGCTAAAATCTAACTTCATTTGATTTACTCTCCAAGACTGGTTTTTATTAAATATGTTTGACTGCTATCTCTAATTAAATGTAGAATTAATTTTGGCAAACTAACCACAGATGCAGTTTATGTTCAATTTTATCAGACAGATTTATTTATAAGCTGTCAACTTCTTGAAAGACTTCATTTTGGAGCAGTTTTAAATTGCTAACAGTAGCTGTAAATGGGGCTACTGTTCTCTGGAAGACTAAAGAAGAAGTATGCTATAAATGTCCATTCCATCTGCGAGGAATCATAAAACAATCACATTCCTTTATATTTTTTTTTCTTCCCCCCTTCCTCCTTCTTAGGACCTTTATTAAATTAGTTCAACTCAATTAAAAATAACTTCAAAAACATTTCAGGGCCCTTTGTTTCAGGGAATACTTGGAACTCTCTGCACGGAACGTCACCCTTTAACTAATCCCTTTTGGGGAGCGGAGGAGAATAGTGGTATTGTGACTTCAGACAGTGCTTTCAAGGGTCTCTACTGTACCGAATTGAGGTCACCGCCAGACAATGCCCAACACCCAATAGCCATTCAGGCGTTCTTCACAACTCTATCAAATGTGTCTTTCTTTCCCGCGCGCGCTTTCTCTCGTGGCAAAGTCACAGGACAATGGAGAAAGCCTCCAGCACCATTTATGGTCACCATATTTGCACATGACAAAGTCTATTCTTCCTGGTTTGCCCATTCCGCGGTAAAAAAGAATGAACCCTGGGTAGATTTTCCCACCATTACAGTCGTTCAAACTTAGCTCAGATTAAAAAAAGAAAACTCTAAAAACAACAAAAAGCCCGTCTAAGAACAGCAAGTGCTGTATGAGAGAGTAGCTACACCAGTCCTTGCTATTTTGGTATATAGGGAGAAGCTGCAGAGACCAAGTGGAAGATTAAATATGCTACATTATAGCCTGCATATGCATGGCTAAGTATACAGTTTAGCGCAAAATGGAAATGAAGGATAAACCAGAAGCTATTATTTTTCATCACATTGTTTGCCATTAGCCCTGTTAGAAAACTCACTGTTTGAACAACAATGCAGAAACTTGCATGCAGGATTTTTGTTTTGCTTGGAAAGGTTTAACTGCCTCAATTGCAAACAACAACAGCAGCAAATCAATTACTGCGCATTTGCGCTGGCTACTGCTGCTATTTCTGACGATGTACCTCAGAAGTTTTACTCCTCCAACAGATGAGGATGAGAGAGAGAGCGAGAACGTTGCACTAGATACGGCGAGCTGGCTGCCAGAAAGATTTTTATTTTAAATATGCTCTAGAGATACAGTATTCTTCACAGCCTAAAAAGATCTGAATGAAAATGTGCTGCTGGTTAAAAAGACTGTTTATAACCAGTACTTAACTTGACATTTGCACTGCCTCACCCACACACCTCCAAAACACACACATCTTTTTTTAGTTAATCAGAAATGGTGAACCCCCCACCCTCCTGCCTGACAACAGGGAGCGCAGCAACCTAACCTGCAGACAGTCAAATGCCATTAAACTCACCATTAGAGAATAATTTCTGAGCGTTCACCCTATAACCAGACGATGGGTTTTCTTCATTTCTATTTCTGACCTTTGCGGCAACTTTTTCCCTCCGTTTTGCACCATGCTGTTTACACGGCAGTAAGCTGCTGCGGACTCCTGGCCTTCCCTTCCCCAAAAAATGACCCCTGGCCTCAGAAGACAAACTCTGCCGGTGCCGGGAGCTGCTCCTGCACCAAAAAGTGCTTTGCTTCCCCCTCTCCGCCCCCCAGGCCACTGAAGGGTGGACGGCTCTGGCCAGCAAACCGGCACGCTCCATCTACCTGTTCTCAAGAGGTCCAGCGTGCAAAGGGCACAGTCAGCCAGACCTACAATATATGATTACTTGGGACAGTAAAGAATTACAGAACAAGGGCTTCAAGTAGATGGCTGGGTGCTTTTTTCCACCAGGATCAAATATACTTTAAGCAAATTATGATACTAAGCCTCCCTGGAACATTTATCTCAAGGAACTAGCATGATGCTAGGGACCAAATTCTGCTTTCACTCACAAGGAAAACAAACAAGTACTTAATCCCAACCCACTCTAGGAAATCCCATAAGTATGGGCTTAATTTTAAGAACCTTCCCCAGTATGAATGTTCATCTGAATCAAAGGCTAAACATCTAATTCAGGGTGAAACCAATGGCATATTAACATCTGGGAGAATCTTGGGATCCTTCAGGAATGAGTTACTCAACTGGTAAACCTATGTGAGATCTATGGATGAAAAGTTCTACAGAATTATAAACCATATTGTTAAAATATTTTACAAAACCATGAACAAACAAGCAATAAAAACCCAACCAAACAAAAACAGTCTCCTCTCTCCCCCCCAAAAAAAATAAAAAAACCTAAACCCTATAGCATGTTCTATTCAAACAGCAATATATATATATAGATGTTGGAATACTGACTCATGAGTTCCAGACATGGAAAAGACAGCCAGCTTTTTAATACCACTAAGTTACTTCCAAATTTGCTCCCCACATTTTGATTGGACACAGACACAGAAATTAGTGAGTCAGTACCATTAGCACATTCTCATTTGTCGAGGTAAAACTTAGCTATCTGATTCTACATGTGAGCACTATCTATAGGCTGACAGCCAAGGGTTTCTGCCTACAAATGGCAGCCCATGTCAGACTGAGGAAACAAATTAAGAGACCAGGACTTTTTGAAAGTTTGTTGGTCTATAACATTTGTTTCAGTGTTATAAATTTAACAAAGAAATAAAAGGTTTTTTTTTTTTTAAAAAAGGAAGTGCATTTACAATGGCATCTCCAAGGAAAGAAAACACACAAAAAAACTCCTTCAAAAACATGTGATAACACATCATTTAACATGAATGTACTGTATTGAACCCTCCTTTATAATTGCTCACCTAGGTAAATATGACATATGCTTAGACATATTCTTAACGGGTTTTACTTGTGATTACTCGCTTCTCATAATAAAAAAATAACAGTATCTTCAGGAGGTAGACCATATACTCTTTGGAAGCTTCATTTCCGGAGCTTTTATATGAGGCCTTCTTTTATACATCATTAAGGGCTTTCATTCACTACCTAGTGAATAAGTTGACTTTGAAATCCCTTCTGAACTTCTAAAACACATGGCAAAACCATCATTCCTTAGCCCTGCTCTTTGTGATCTACACCTTCACTAAATTTAACATAATTATGGAAAAAAGATCTGTCCAACTTCAGTAGATTAACCTGTGTCCTAGGAGAAACTTTTGCAGCTCATGCTTCATCTAGGAATCAAAAGCACAGGCATAAAGGAAAGAAGATGCAGAAACAGATGGAGCACAACTTTAAGCCCCTTCGAAATGGGTTTTGTTTTTTTTTTTCAGATGCTGATCTAAAATATCACAGGAGGAATCTGGAAATATTTACTAAATGTAGGCAACCAGTCCTTGCACACAGGGATCACAGGTCAATCTAACCCTGTTTGTTACTGGCAATGATAAAGTGGAAGACAAACTGACACGCCAAAGGAGAGGTGCTTGTTTTCTAGAGCAATTGCTGGTGCTGTGCATAGTCAGCCCTGAAGATGACTGCAGCCCTCTAGGTGATGGGCTCTTAGGTATGGCCTGACAAGTCAAAACACTTAATTCTAGAAGAAGCTACTGTTGGGTGGGCTGAGCCAAGTACCACTCCTGAAGAAACTGCTGAATCTATGAATCCGAAATTTTTTATTTTTATAATCAAAAGCTAATGTGAACCACATTCATATTCAAATCACACGTTTTAAAAAGAGATGCAACAAATTAAAACCAATTACAAGTGAACTAAATAAAGTATACAGCCTCTCATCAAGACTGTAACTGTTTTTAGATCTCAGATTTAAATTCTCTTGTTTCAGACCCAACTCTTCTTTCAATTATATGACAGCACTTTACAAGTGGGAAGAGGCAGGAATGAGAAGTCCAGCTTTGCTTTCTGGTAGGAGATCTCCCTTTATCCTCAATTTTTTTCACTACCTGAAGTGCACATCATTAACTTAACAACACAACCATCTGCTCAAATGAACGTCTGATGTGAGGACACAGGGCACTGATGATCTTTAGGCCAAAATTTTTCATGCCTTTCTGTAGCTGCACATATGCAGCCTAATTAAAGCATTGCTGGGAACAAAAAAAACCTCCATCCTTCACAGCTCATATCCTACAGGTATCTGAAGGATTGCAGGCTGGGTGCCTGCACAGTGATGCTGCTTTAAAAAGGCTGGGGCTGGCTGGCAGCAAGGAAGATTGCTTCTCTGTCCCTTTTGCCCTGTCCTGGAGGGAAAAAACACCACCTCTTTTTAAGGGCACACTGCATAGGGGGCGAGAGAAGAAGAGCCTGTGCAGCTCCTGGGGGGTCTCCATCAGAAGAAGCACCCTGGTTGAGCAAGGAGATGATGCCCCTCAGGTGATGGAAAGGGACCTATCTCGGTGTCTCAGACTGGACTGTGGACAGTTTGCTCCAAGAGAAGAAGTCACAGTATCGGCAGGTTTAAAGCAAGACTGAAAGGAAAGTCTAAACCACAAGAAGCAGAAGAAAGGTATTCTTAAGTCAGGTTTTCTGTAGCATTTAACCTAATTCTTCTCAGTGTTCTCTTTTCTTCCCTCCCCCAATACACGTATCATTCAGCATTTAAATATATATGGGAAAAAAAAAAAGGTCTTTGTTTCTTTAAGAAAACCTGGATGCAGAGTTTGAATGCCTTTTCCACCCCTTTGGGCAGCTCACTAGAGTCAAATCTTCCCCCAAACTCTAGTTGAGTCACAGTCCCATGAGAGGACGGATGCCAGGCAAGGCTGGGGGCTGCAATGAGAGGGCTGTGAGAACACGGCTGCTCCCTCACCACAGCAGCAACAACTCGTGTCCCAGCAGACGGGGCCAACGTGGGAGTGTTACAGCCTTGTCAGTGGCCAACAACAGAAGTGGATGAACTCAGATGACCTACCGGGTAAAGTGTGTAGGGACCTGGCTGATCTATTCTATAATAGCACCGGAGTTTATTATATTTAGTATTTCAGCATAGCTTTTGGAACCGCTGTAGGCCAGCTGTTGGGTTTGCAGCAGGGATTGCTACTAGGAAGGCAAAAGCATGATGCACACGGGTGAGAAGAACCAGCTCAACAGGAGAGCAGCCAATAATACTTGAAAAACATGGCCTGTTCCAGAGGTAGGAACATGTAGGGGAGGATAACAGGGACGGAACTATATTCTCTGAGTTGTTCATAATAATCTACTTAGAGACACCTTGGAAAACACTTAAATTGAGTCAATTTTTATTGCCCTTTTCCACTTGGATTAGACTCAAGAGTTACTCCTGTACTGTTATGGGATTCAGGCACCTATCTTTCTGACATGCCATTTATGGAGGAAAAAAAACCCAAACAAACAACAAACCATCAACAAAGCCAAATAGCCCACTGTTTTGCTTAAAACACAGTCAGCAAAATCTAAAAAGATGTTGAGCACTACCCAAGAAAGGTGATAGATAGGCAAACAAAATGACTGACGGATTTTTTCCGAACTGTCAACATGCACAATATTGGTAAATATATGGAACACTGAGACACCTTTAAAAATCACATGCACAATACAGAGTGATAAATGAAGACAGGTATACTCTAAATAAGAATAAAAAATAAATAAAAATCAGGTTTTCTGAAGTTTTTTTTTCTTTTTTTTTTTTTTCTTCTGCTGGATAATACAATGCAGTGCTCATTTCTAGTCTGATAGCATCCAAAGAACTTTTGGACTCATTTTTATGTTTTTGGAAAGCATCTACCTAAGGGAGACCTTATAAATATAAATTCATGTGATCCCCTGTAGAGAAAACCCACAAGATCATGAGTCCCCTTAATAACAAAAAGGGGATACCTGAACATAAGTATAAAGATATATTAGTGCTATGTTTTCTTTTTTATGAGAACAATTTAGTTTTCCCCTGTCCTTCCAGCCAGACTTGGCTTATGTGATATTGAGAGAAAGGAATCATATACTTTCAGAATGCCTGACAGTCTGCTTTAGGCATTATATCTGAAAGCAAATCAGCAGCAGCAAGGAAATTGACATTTAGAGAGAGAATAAATTACAAGACATTGAAGTATCTGTTCTAGAGCTGTAAAAAGTAGAAAAAAAAAATCACCTAATACTGGTAGGTTAGGCAAGAGAAGGGAAGGGGAAGATGAAAGGGAGAGGAAGTTTTGTTTCACACTCCATATCTAATCTGAAACAACAAAATAATATACAGGCAAAATACTACAAAGGCTTCAAAATCTGGTGCTCAAAAGCTAGGACATGCAGAATTGTAAATGCCTAAACAACCCTTACTTGTCCCCATCATTCAGATGACTTGCAACACAATAATTGCACAATTACAGATTTTTATTTCTCCCCCCCCAAGATCCCTGTACCATTGCACAGAACAAATCTTCTTGCAGAACAAATCGAGCATGGGTTCTCGGTGAGGATACCATATTGTGAGTTTGGTTTATCAGTTTCAGACTGTGACGGTGTGTTGTGAATAAGTTGAGGGATGGAAGGGAGGAAACAAAAGCTCACGTAAGCAGACAGACAGGTGGATCCTGCGTGGGAGGGCTGCATCTCCTTCTTGCCACAGCCTACACGAGGTGACCTGTGTAAATTAACTTTCCCAGGTATCACTAGCTCTGCCCTCCTCATTTTCTGGATGTGGGACTTGAAACCGATATGCAGAACTATTGAGCAGCCACAGCTGCAACCTGAGCCATTTGATGCATTACTCTGAACATAAGAAGCACTAGGTAAGGTTCACTATTGAAAACTAACAGTAAAAATCTCATCTGGTTCTATATATATGTCTTCAGTTGTCTTGGACACACCACATTAGCAAAATTTCTGCCCCCTTTTTTTCCCCAATCTGTAAAATGCATTTATCCCCCATTCCTCAGCTTCCCAACACACCTTCTGTGAAGTTAAAAGTTTGTGATGTATTACGTTATTCTCTTGAAAAGTGTCATACAAAGGAGTAGGAGAAAATAAATAATTTTGTCTTCAGAGCAAGAGCGATATGTGATTGAACAGTACGTATAATGCTACGCACTGTACAATAAGGAATAATGCAACATTGAAGAGTTGCTTATTAACTGATCGTCTTCATTTTGTGTGGTCAATGAGGCTCTGTGTAAAAGAAAATTTGTAGATGATCATGTAAGTGTAGCCTGTATCATGAATACAGATAGAAGAATCCTGACATGGAATTAGACAGAAAACACAGTGCTGAGTAACGTAATTAGAGTGCTTGACTTTGCAAGCAATGTTATTTTAACACAGCTTTTGTGCACGTAATATTCTTCTTTTTTTTCAAGGCAAGCGGTTTCATCGTATTTATCATGCTGCAATGACATATTCCACATTTGGCTCAGGACCTTCAGCTTCACCTCCAGCACCTTGACTCTTCTGCTAACAGTGGTAACTGAGAACAAAAATAAGCTCATACCTGTGTAGCTTTTACACAGTGGATCTTCCACCAAAGTTTTAGAGACACTGGATCTTAACAAAAGAAGAAGGTCCATTCCAGGTTCCTGATAAAGGTTCTGCCCTCTTCCTTGAAGCCTCCCTACTCTATTTTTCACTCCTATTCCAGTTCATTCCTAGTCTTCTTGTCTATCAGTATCAACTCACAGTCTTCACTGTCCAAATTTTTTGCCTTTACTCCCACCCCTCTACCTCAGCATATCTCAGAAGCACATAAGGTGGACATACGTGGGCACATAATCAAAGGCATGGCAAAGGCACATCCCTGACTCAGAGATGACCACTTGGGTATTTCATCGTTACTGTGGAGCATTAAGACTATTTGAATAGAAGCCTACTCGTTTCTCACGTGTTTGTTTGTTTTTAAAGTGGGTGAACCAAATATTCTCTTTCCAATCACTCAATGTAAGAGTGGTAAACAAACTAGAAGAGATTGTGAGGTCAGACTGAAGGTCCATCTTGCCCAGCATCTTCTTTATGGGAGTGACCAAAGCAGAAGTGTAGGGAAGAGCAAATTTAAATAAACCAATAAATCTGCCTGAGACAGTTATTCTATACTTTACAGGCTTATAACAGGAAGTGTTTGACAATTTTAAAAATATTTTTCTTCTGTAGCACCCTATAAATCTTAGTTACATTCACAAAATTACACTGGAGAGACTGTAATTGCCAAGACCAGATAATAACATATAATAGGAAAAAACAGGTAGTTCCCTCAAGGAATATGAACAATAATGCTTCTGGCATATCTCCTATCCTTCCAGACTGTCATTTTTCCTGCTTGTGAAAAAGATGCTCGTAAGAAGTTCACTTTTAACAAAATTTATATCCTCCGTCCCCAAGATACACTATCTACCATGTCTTTCTACTCTCATATAACTCATGCAGACCTGTTTTGTTTGAGTTTTTGTTTGTTTGTTTTTCATTTTTGTTTGTTTGTTTGTTTTAAAAAAAGGTCTGTTTGTCAAAGAAAGAGGCTTTCTTGGTTTTTGTATTATCATAGAAACATTTTGGTTGGAAGAGACCCTCAAGATCATTGACTCCAACCATAACCTAACACTGGCACTAAACCATGTCCCTAAGAACCTCATCTATATGTCTTTTAAACACCTCCAGGGATGGCGACTCCACCACTTCCCTGAGCAGCCTGTTCCAATGCTTCACAACCTTTTCCATGAAGAATTTTTTCCTAATATCCAATCTGAACATTCCATGGCACAACCTGAGGCCATTCCCTCTTATCCTATTGTTTGTTACTCCGGAGAAGAGACCAACACCCTCCATGCTACAACCTCCTTTCAGGGAGTTGTAGACAGCAATGAGGTCTCCCCTCAGCCTCCTTTTCTCCAGGCTAAACAGCCCCAGTTCCCTCAGCTGCTCCTCGTCAGACTTGTGCTCCAGACCGCTCACCAGCTTTGTTGCCCTTCTCTGAACTCTCTCCAGCACCTTAAGGTCTTTCTTTTAGTGAGTGGCCCAAAACTGAACACAGGAACCAAACAAAAGTACTATAGATAAAATAAAACCAGAGTGTATCAGAAGAAAAACGCAGCAGCTGAAGTCTCAGCATCGCTGTTGACTCCTTCCCCAGCAGCTGCTCCCCCACAGCCACTCATGCAAAGCCCCAACCTGTGCGAGATGTGTGGGGGCAGCAGCATGTCGGTGTTTGATACCATGCCAGACAGCAGCACCTCAGTGCTCTGTGTCTTCAGAGGAGAGACGGGTTAGAAATATTTGGAGAGAGAGGAGGAGAGGCTAAGAAGGTCAAAGAGCTGATGTGGAAGAGACAAGTGAATCTCCCAGCATCTTTTTCTCTGGTGACTTGATATTTTATTAAGACTGCGGCCAACCTTATACAGAAAAAGTGAGAAACATCACATGGAAAAGCAGATTTATGCATTTTTTTCCAAGATCTCACACCCAGGGGACCTGCTGATATAAAGTCCCATGAGTTTTGCTTTCCACAGGATTTGGATGCCCTGCCTGCGGCTGCAGTCCTTCACCCATTGCACCACAGGACTGCTGTGGGTCCAAATTAGAGGACAAGTATAAGTATCAGCAGGTGAAGGCCAAATCAAAAATCTGGGCTTCATATCTACCAGCAGTTCTTGAGTTGTTTTCTGTTCATTGAGAAATGCTGGCCCTTATTTCAGGAAGCCAATACTACCATCAGTGTAACACTAGTGACTGCTTTATCAAATTGTATCTGTAAACATCCACCTGTGTGAGTGGCTGAGAGGCTCTGTTTTACAAGGTCTTATCCAAGCAAACCCCCAATAGGAACTTGTGCTGTTTTGTTTTGATCTTTTAGGGTTTTTTTGAGCAGGAAAAATATAAGACTCTTCTATTAAGGACTGAATGAAAGTCTTCCAGGGACTCTCTGCATTTTGAGTCTGTGGTCCACAATGCATCTTATGAAAAAGGAAAAAAAAATCATGTTTCATTTTATGGACTTGCTGTAGATCACAGTGTCGTTACTGTTACACTGGCTAACTGCAAACAATTAAACCAAAGGGAACAGACAGGGAAACAAACAGGAAATGAAGCAAGAGTAAAGATTATCCATTAGAAACAATAACAATGTCCTGGAGGAAACAGTAGAAAAGTTATTAATTGGAGAATGCCTCCTCGCTGGCTGAATCTAGGCTGGCAGATTTTATTCTTTCCAGGACTGAGCATAGGATCAAAAGGGATAGTAGAAGTCCATGGCCATAACAGAGAGGGCAGTCAAGCAGATATTGGAAGGGGACAGAGGAAAATGCTACTCAAGGGCTCTCTGCTTCCCTTAGGAAAAAAACAGAGATTCTAGGTGGTAATTCTAAGTCTCAGACCTTTCCTTTTTGTTTTAACATTTTTGTCTGCTTGCCGTTTACTTTTCTGAGCAAAAATAACGCTTTGCGTTTAAAAAGCTGTTCTAAGCCACTTTGAACAGAAAGCGCAGTTGGAAACAAGAGAAACAGAGGAACATGTAAATGAGACAGTTCTCTGTTTAAAAAAGGTGCCTGGACAGGTCAATTAAGGATGTGCTGATGAAAAACAAGTGTGGGCCTTTTTGTAAGACTGAAATAAGAAAACTTTATCTCACAGAGTTTCCAGGAGTCTAAGCATATTCCTGTAGATTTATACATACAATAACAAAACTTCCAACCAAATATAAACCCCAGGCCTGACCTTTGTGGGTTTGTCTGATCTTTAAAAGCAAAGCCACACAAGACCTGAACAACTTTGAGTTTTGCCCAAACAAAACTTGGACTTTGTGATGTGAAAGGAGGTCCCAGGGGTTCAGCTGGGCACCTGGAACTAAGCGAGTCAGTCTTCTGAGGTCGGCTCTTCTTTGCCTCTCCCACACTTTGGGTTGGTATTTCAAAACTAGCAGAGTCTGTGAGATACCATCTATCTAACAGTGGTTGTGGCCACCAATTTTTTTCTCTATAATCTCTCCCGATTTTTCCTATATAAGAGTCTTAAATGAAGTTTGTTCCAGACTATTAACCTATGACAGGAGACTGCTGAGATAAGATTTCACTGACATATAGAACAAAGAAAAAGAAAGAGTGTGAAAATTGCAATGACAAGGTTGCCTTGGTAGTTTGAGATGTATGAAATGAAATAAAATAAAATATCTGACAAATGTCTGGATAACACAGGTTGGCCACTAATCACACTGGTTGAGTCAATCAGAACTGCATTTAATAGAAAGCACAAAAGAATAGAAAGCATTTCCTTTACAAACTCAACTCCTTAACTATAACATCTAAAATTTACCCAATGCTGTGCTGCTTTAAAGAATAAATAAGCCCTACCACAAAGATGTATATTCTCAAACTATAGCATTTCTAAAGTAGGCAAAATAAATATTCCATTACACTGAAAGCAGTTCAGATTCTATCTATAAGAGGAAAACGTATGGTGTCGGGAAAGCTACCTTCGTAACAGTTAAACTGATCGTACTAGTCTAATGAGTTAGACAGGATCAAGCCATGTTTTGACTGTGTGCCAAAAATAATCTTTCATTTTTGGCTGGGCAAAAAGTTTTCACATATTCTGAAGTGAAGATGGTTTTAAGCTCAATGTGCCACAATTCTGCAGAAAAAGGAGGAGGACTGAAATTGGAGTCAGACTGAAGTGAGTTATTTTCATATGTGATGTTTTTGAGCAAAACATCAAAAGCAAAACTGAGGAATAAAATTTAAAAGTTTGCATACAAATATCCTCTGTGGCGTTTTTTAGTACAGTGCCTGTGGTAATGCCTAGTTTGACACCAATTTGGCTAAAGTTTCAAGCTGTACTTCCTTCTGCACAGTTAATACAACCATACACATACACTCAGAGTACAAACCCAAGGATGGAGCTTACATGTCCCCCAAATTTTTGTGCCCTAACTCCTGTTCCAGTGAGTGACATATTTCCTTGCTGCTGCAAAGCAGACATGGGTTCAAATTTATTTAATTTGCTAGCTAACATCTTCCAAGCCTAGCTGAGGTACCTCAGAGGCACCTGCTCTGAAGAGCAGGCACCAGGAGGGATGGGATGCTTCAGGGATGTGCAGTTGTCTCTAAGGGGTGCCAAGACACCTGTATGCCCCTTGCATCCTCAGAGGCTCAATGTACTCAAACCTCTGCTCTGGTTCATATCGTACATTCCAGGTTGTCATACAGCAAATACATGTAATCCCACGGAAAAGCATATGAAAGTGAAAACAACAAAAGAAGCTGCAAAGCAAGCAGGGTAAGGGAAACACTACACTGCATATTTTTGCTAGAGACCAGAACACAGTCTTTTGCTTGGGACACACACACACAAAATCTAAATGAATGGGTCTTTTTTTTCATTGTTGTTTATGACCATAATTTAGCAATGCATTTACTAGCCACTGTAATCATCAAACAGGCCTTGACAATTAACAAAGAGACCATGAAAATGAAAGAAGTGAAATGGAAATGAATCACAGCTTCACCACAGCAGAAAACATCTTTCTGAAGAAAAACAGACTAGAATGAACACTACGCCAAGTAAATTACATATTAATTAAGTGAATTAGCAGTGCTGCTATTGTCCCACTTGGCTACTCACACGCATTTTACAAAAGGACCCTTGCAGCTTTATGAGTTTCTGTCTTTTCACCACATACTTGTGTAATGCCTGCTTCCTAACTAGGATTCCAGTTTCCAATATCTATGGATGACAGTAAATCCCTCTATACATCCTATAGCGAATCAACCTTACGCAGACAGTATGCTGTCAGTTCTGAACAGCATCCTCCCATCATGCCAACCTACCCTATTTTTGGCAGAGGATCTGTCTAGTACCACTTTCATGCTGACAACGAGAGTACGTTCCTCCTGCTCTGTTTTGTGGACTTCCGTTTAGTGAGTTGGACTGACTACATGTAGACGCAGTATTTTCAAAGGCATGATGTAAAGCCAGGTTCCCAGTCACACGCTCCAATGTAATTCTCAACGCTCCAAAGTGTGCAACAATGTCCCAGGAAGTCAGAGCACCAATTTGAACAGCTGTATATGGATCTGAGGATCTACTTGTCCAGCAATTAAAAAAAAAAAAAAAAGTCATATATATATGTATATATATAAAATTCCTCATTGGGGAAAAGCAAAAGCACATCTCCCAAGTTTCCTTCCTCCCTATGAATGAAACCCTGCACACAACATCGAGAGCCTCTAGAGCATCAGCATACCACGATGGACGTGCATCACATGTGTTGAAGGTACGCCAGGAAAGAAAGCTGGCTACCTCGGTAGTAAGATGAGGCAGAACCAGGGGATGCAGAAGTCAAGATACTGAATGTAGGTGGCCTGTTGGCCCTGTATGATCTGTTTGCCATAGTGACACATGGCAAATCATCTCAAAACACAACTGCAGCTGTGGGTGAGCATGAAGCAGGAGCTGATTACAGACCCGATGCTCAGTGTGTGACAAAAAACGGATGCAGAGTTCTAGTTCCATATGCTTTCATCAGAAATTTATATTACATGGGACAAGAGCTATATAAAACTAAATTCAATTTCAAGTGTTTCAAATGTGTATTGTGTTCACAAGAGCTTTCTGCTTAAATACACAGTCACATCTATATTAACTACAAAGCGGCAAACAACCTTCTTAAAATCCGCCAGTAAGACGCCTTGCAACATTGCTAAAGTGCAAAACAGATTCTTCGTGGTCCTTGAATACAGGAGTGTATTATATTAAAGAGTCTAACTTCAGGACCTTTGCACATCACAGAAATCAGATGCTTCACAAGAATGACCTTAAAGAAAATTTAAGAAAACCTGAGGCCCTTGCATAAGCTGCGGTCCTATTTTCTTGGCATGTTGTCAACAACAATGGAAATACCAAACCATTATTTGGAAGGAAAGGAAATAAATACAATCAAATATATAATTTAAGATACATTTTCAAGCATTGTGGCTTTGCAGTTGACAATTCTCAAAGGGATACTGGCCTCCTGATGTTAAAGAAATGGGTGGTCCAATTACTAATCCGCTCAAATAATTTTCATTCCAAAATAATGTTAAAATCACCGTCATAATGAAGCAAACATCTAGCACCAAATAACTTCCAATAAACCCCCAGAAGCACACAAATGCTGTACCTAGAAGAGGCATGAGAAGCCTTGCTCTTTCAGCTACGTATCATGCAAAAAAGGCTTACTCTGGATAAGCTTAAATTAAAACCGAACATACTGACCCACCGAGCATTTAGTCCTAGTTTAAGCTGGGTCTTATGTTCTGCACTTTATTACAGCACACAGCACTTCTCTCTGTGGTCATGTTCTTGACATAAATGAAGTGACAAATCACCATTGTTTAAAATTATTAAAGTTCTTTCTGCATCAGTATTATTATGAGCATTTTGGTTTAAACGAATAGGATGCCATTTTTCAGCTACAGTCAAATATATGAGACTCCAAATTCTGCTGGGAAAAGAAGCCACACACCATCTCACTTGAATAGAAGGCCAACATGCATTTTTGCCTGTGCCTGTCAGTTTCCCGACTCGATACAGAAAATCCAAATGCCTACAGATAAATTAAAGTGGGAGCATAATGCATTAAAAGATTACTTGTGGGATGCTGACATTCAGATACGAACTTCACACCTTCGCTTTATCCTCACGATGCAGCAAAATACAGTCCTACGTCCTAAAACTCGAGCAAACTCCAGGGAAGCTCACTAGGGCTCGTACTGTACAGCTCAACACTGCTATGCAAATCCTGCCTACTTCAAATGGAGGAAATTTGTGTGTAGAGAAGTATTTGTTTTAAACATTTACTGAGGCCACACTGCTGCAGTATTTTTAAAAAGAATGGCATCTATTTGTAGGTAACAGAACAGTGGCCAGGTGGATTATGAAAGGATCAGTCAGTCTTATTTCTCAATCTCAATTCTCAGTTGAGGTTAACAATAGCAGAAAGAACACTTTGTCTTTCCTTCCCGAAAAAAACAAAATATTTAGCACTATTTTATATGGTTTTGTCTTCCTAGACAACAAACACCAAGAACTGCCAGATAAAGAATATTTACATGATGGACAAAGTGATCTGAACTTCATGGACCAACAAATTCTGTGTTTCTGTTTTACATTTCAATAGAAAAAAAGCTGAGGAAAGAAGCCATATGCACTATATACAGAGCTATTCATGACCCCGAATGTAAATCTTGCTTCATCAGATAGCTTGGGTCTACAGTTAAAGTAATTATTTTTTTGAGTGTTGTGAATGTGTTAGAATGATGTTTTTCATATGTATAAATTACCTCCTGCCTGGTAAGGTTATCATGAAAATGAGATCTTGCTCCAACTCAACCAAGTCCAGAGATAAAGGAGACAACAACAAAGGGTATCAGCCCTTCCATCTCCCTGTATAAACAGTTTGAATAGCCTCCTGCATTTCAAGGGTTCTTGTCACTGATGATCTTTAGGATCTTGTATCCGAACTCTACACTTCAGCAATGAGGACATCCAGTGGCAATCACCAGTTAACTTACGTGACGCAAGCACTTTCTGCAAGTCTGAATTTGATATCTGAGACTATTTTTGTTTTACTTACACCTGCGCAGGACAAATAATATCCCTTTTCTTGTTTGGTGACTGTTTTTCACAAGCTAAATTGCCTATTGACTCTAGCCTGAAGCTAAGCAAAAAGGGCAGATAATACAGCAGAAGCCATTAAATGATGTATTTTTTTGCCTATCATTAACATGAATACCATACGCAATTTCAATCCCTAAAGAAAAGCCGTAACAATCTCTGACATCGGCACACAGCAATTGCTGATGAAGACTGACTGCTCTAGCAGCAGTTCTTCTTTATAAAATTTATTATGCATTAAAACACCTGGACAAAGCACAATTATTTTCTAGAATAGGTGAACAGCAATTCTACTGCTACTTTATAAAAGAGGAAACCAAGGCAGAAAACTGAGGCTGCTTTGCAAGTCAAGAGATGAAGCAGGATTAAAAGGCAGGAGACTTCTTTGTGAGTCAAATCCATCCCAGCCACAACTGCCTTGAGTTTTCTTTAGCAACGACTGTGTTGTACTGAAACGGTGCAAGGTGAGGGGTGGTTGGAAGGATGCATGCCTCCGTTTCGTAATCACCCACTTTTCTGGATACCCCGAGCAAATCCTCGCTTAGCGCTGTTGCTAGGATTGTTTTTAGCGCAGGAAAGTCAGAAGTTTCCCATCACAGGCGGGAGCATTCGTTCCTCCGTATCCGCCTCGCTAATGGAGAGAGTTTAGTCGCTCTGAAGCAGCCACTGCTTAAAAGAGTCCCCAAAGGGAGCCTCTGAAAAGAGTTACTGCTGCTTTAACCTAACCAGAGGCAAGACCTTGATAGGAATGAAGGACAGAGCTGCGACTGCTGAGGGAAGAAAAGAATCGCAAACAATTAGCGTGTTGATGTCAGCTTAAAGAGGGTCACCGAGAGATCAGCTTTCCCTGCATCTCTTCTTTAATTAAAAAGAGAAAGGTGGCAGTGTCCACTCCGCATCACTATGGTAACATTTAAATGCCGCACAGCTGGAACCGGCTGCCCGCTCGCTGTGGAGCGGGCTCAGCCAGGAGCAGAGCAGGTTTTGGTCAAGCCCAGGGTGGGCAAGGCCCCTGGGCGGCTGCTGGGAGGCCTGGTCCCTATGGGCATCCCATCCAGACCCCGCATCGCTCGTGCTGGCGGATGGCGAGGGGAGCCTTCCAGGGATGACAGACCAGAAATGTCACTTTGTCGGGAGACAGGAGGATGAGGGGAGGTGAGAGCAAGGAGGGGTTTCGGCGAGTTTCTGCTGGGGTTGCCTGCCTGTCACCCTTCTGCCGACAGCCGCCTTTGATCATCACTAGTGCATTAATACTGCCCCTGCGACGGCTGCTTATCATCTTCATTGCTGATTTAAGTCGCTACAAAAATATTTGCCAAAGCTGTTGTTTGGTTTGTTCTAATAATAGTTATTATATTATTCCTTCAATTAATTACAGACAGCTGCACTCCCTGCTTTTTCTACTTCCTCTTGAAGTGTTTCTTCCATTATCAGCACTGACAAGAGTTTTGTCCACATAGATGTAGGTTGTGGTTTCTTTTTCTTTTTACTGGTTTCAGTAAATATTTGTGTGATTGCTTGTATCTTATTCAAACTGCAGTATTAAAATAACAACACGCAAATTATACCAGACAAAAATAACACAATATCAGTGCAATTAGAGTAAAAAATGTCTAATACATCTTGCAAATTAACATACAATCCTGCAGTTGAGATCTCATAATATATTTTATCTTAGAATTAAAAATGTCTAGATATATTATTCCTTGAAAACTATTTCTGAACATCATTACTTCTCTTAGCTTGAGACCTGTCTGGATCAGAATCAATGACACTGCACGTATGTATCTGGAAGTGTTTGGAGTCCTCACCATTCAGAGTCTAGGTGCTTGAGGAATAGGAAATTCAGATTCACTGTATGCAAACCCAGCAAAGATTCTTCCGTTCCTGTATTTTCATAGGCAGTTTCAACCCCTTGCCTTCTAAGTATGGCAATATATTAACAAGATTATGAGGATGTATATTATCCTATATTACTATGTGAACAAAGCACAAATTATATTCCCTTCAAAAAAAGGAGCTGTTAAAAGCCCCCATTACACCAGAAGGAGAATCATGAACAATTGAGTTAATGACTATGTAAAATATAAGAGACATTTTCAGTTAGGCAACGAAATGTCTTATTAACATAGACGTTTTTAATGAGCTATTTTAACTTGTACCTGGCCTCCCTCAGCTTAAATCTCTCTTAGATCTCCTGGTCATTTATCTCTGGTGCTCTAACAACCTCTTGGATCTAATCCTTGATTAGTTCACATTTCTTGGCTGTGGCTATTATAACTCATTCAGCCACCAAAATAAACTATTTAACTTTTAGTCTGCATGTGTCACATTATATTTGAAGCATCTAACCTTCCAAAAAAAATAAAGCTGCATCAAAAGCTGAAACATAATTTAGTCTAATAAATTTACTTCTATCTAAATTGCTGTGCTAGCTGTAGACTATTGGTACTTTTCTGACCATGCACATGTAGTAGGTATATTAATAACACTAAGCTAAGCAATCTGATCATTGTAATCCATTGGTAAGGACTTG
The DNA here is from genome assembly GCF_036013475.1 of Columba livia. NCBI lineage: Eukaryota > Metazoa > Chordata > Aves > Columbiformes > Columbidae > Columba > Columba livia. The sequence goes on along the minus strand of NC_088602.1, from coordinate 134,160,030 downwards.
CAAAGGATCTTGATGGAGGTAAATACACAGTCCTGCTGAAACAGATTGCTTTTACACTTCAGGATCCTTCAAGAGAAAGAGAAGGAAGCGTAGGGAAAATATACAACACAACTTCTATTTGAATAAAACAGATCATGCCCAAGTTAAAAACAACAACAACAATAACAACAAAGCGAATCTGTCTCCACTGACATCAACTGGAAAAAAGATCAGAGTTTTCAGCAAGACTAGGAGTCTAGTTTTCCACTGAGACAGGATCTAAAGCACCGTAAATGGAAACCCAGTGACAGAGTAGCTTTGGCATCATATATGGCATGGTTGACCCTCTTTATAACATAATCCCCTGTCCCTCTGGTCATCTAGCTGCTGGGGCAGCATGATCTGTGAAGTTGATGGGAAAAGTTTGTATCACAGCTTTCGGCAGCTTGATCTCCCCAGAAATACTGCTTGAAATGACTGAGCAGGCAACTACAGGATGATTGTAAAAGAGCTCCATTATCAGGAGGACACCAATGAAGCCTCACACCTATTCACACATTCCTATGTTTTTACAGTTCCTTTGCTGCCAAGCCCCCAAAACCTGGAAATCATTAATACTTTCCCATCTACAAACTTGTGAATTAAAAAGCCTTTGAATTCATCCATACACTCTAAACCACTGACACCTTGCATAAAATTGTAACATAGAACAACTGTACCAGACCAGACCATGGATCAGTTCAGCTCTCAAATAGGGCCACCACAGGTGTGCTGGTTTTGTCTGGGATACAGTTAATTTTCTTCACAGTAGCTAGTAAGGGGCTATATTTAGATTTGTGCTGGGAACAGTGTTGATAATACAGGGATGTTTTCATTATTGCTGAGCAGTGCTGACACTGAGTCAAGGCCTCTTCAGCTTCTCACCCCACCCGCGAATGGGCTGGGGGTGCAAAAGTTGTTGGGAGGGGGCGCAGCCAGGACAGCTGACCTCAAATGGCCAAAGGGATATTTCATGCCATATGACATCATGCTCAGCATATAAAGCTGGGGGAAGAAGGAGGAAGGGAAGGGATGTTCAGAGTGATGGCGTTTGTCCTCTCAAGTAACAGTTATGTGTGATGGAGCCTGCTGTCCTGGAGATGGCTGAACCCCTGCCTGCCCTTGGAAAGTGGTGAACAAACCCCTTGTTTTCCTTTGCTTGTGTGCACAGCTTTTGCTCTATTTATAAAACTGCAAAACCCACATGTTTTCTCACTTCTACTCTTCCAGTTCTCTCCCCCATCCCACCACAGGGGGGAGGGAGGTGAGTGAGCTGCTGTGTGGTGCTCAGTTGACAGCTGAGGTTAAACCACAATAACAGGGCACCACTTCTTTAGTATATTTTTCTACTCTCCAGCAACTTGCTGGTGGTTATGTCAGTGTCCTCAATGGATTTTTCTTCCATAAATTTGTCTAACTGCTTTTTGACCCTTGCCAGTGCTTGGTGCCCATGGACATGTCAGGGTAATGAGACTGACAGTTTAACTGCACATTGCAAGTAAAAGTAGTTCCGCATTTGTAATGTGCTGAATCCTTTTGCTGTCACCTAGTTCTGTACTAGACAAAAGTGCAAACAAGCTTTTCCTATTCATTTTCTCTGGAGCCACTCCTGCTACCATTTCTCTCCTGTAGGCTTAAAGATCTCAATCTACCCTTCCTCATGTGGAAGTCACTTTGTACAACTGATTTTACTTGCTATCTTTTTTTACATGTATTTTACTTTGGAGATCGGAGGAGAAGAACCAGAAAGGAACAGAGTGTCCTGTATGTGGTTGAACCGTGGATACAACACTAATGACATAGTAATATTAACACAGTAATATTAACACTGTTCTGTGTTCCTTTCCTAATAACTCTTAGCACACTACCAGTTTTATTCATCGGTACTGAGCATTGAGCTGATGCTGTTGAGTGGTGAGTTAGTTTTTAGTCCACCACTTTGCACACAAAATCAGAATTATTTTTTCCCATAAGCACTACTTCACAATTTACATACATGGATTTTTACCTGCCATTAATTTTACCAACTCGTCACTCACTAACATGAGATCCTTTCTGCAAACTGTTTTGGTTTCAACTCCTTGAATAACCTATTAGCAGCTGCAACCTTTTTTCTTCAATTTTCCTCTCCCAGACCACTTACAATATGTTGGGCAACAGATATCCAAGCAGCACAGATGTCCTATGAGACTACACCCCTGGCTTCCTTACACTGTCAAAACTGTCTATTTATTCCTGCCCTTTGTTTCCTACCCTTTAGCCAATTATTTATCCATAGAGACTCTTACTCCTTATCTCATGACAGCTAAGTTTCTCCAGGTGCCTTTAGCAAGGGACCTGTTGAATGCCTTTTCAAATCAAAGTAGATGATAACACCAGGATCTCTCCCTGACTCCTCTACAAAACTGCGGCAACCTGTGAAACACAACTTCTGTTCACAGAAAGCACATTAACTCTTCTGCAGTGTAACATATTTATCTTCTTGTTTACTAACCCTATTCTTTGTTGTTGTTTCTTCCAAATGGTCTGTCATGGTATCTATTTCCCATTTGAATTCCTTTAGAGCTCATGAATGAATAACCTCTGGTCCTAGCAATTTGATACTCCACATTTTGTTGATTTTTTCCTGTCCTTTCCTACTGATATTGAAAGTTAAGTCAGATCCCATGACACATCCTCCCCCCCACCTCATTTTCCCAGTAAAGAAGAGTTCTGGCAGACAACATCCAGAGTATTTTCTGTCAGCAGTACAAGCAGATTTGTGTTCATATGATCATCCTGTATAGTCTCATCTGGTGCATCCCACACACACTTAGATAAACAGACAAGACCCTCCCCAATACAGACAAAACCAAATCTGGGTGCTCAAAATACGAGCCTTGACACAAAATTCAAATCTGAAAAAAGACTCCTGTCTTTTGAACAAGCCAAGCATGCTGTATGCAAGATACCAGCATTGGTCAGAAAAGCTTAAAACCCTGCAGGTTTTGTCATACAGATCCCAGCTCCGTACTTTGCATCAGCTCTATTTCATGAAGTTCCTCCATTTTCAACAGAGCACCTACTGCAAAATAACACTGAGCAGACTGTATATTAAAAAGCCATCCCACGCATATTTATAACTAATTTATTCTTCATTTCTTCTGTGTTGAATAACTAAATTACAACAGTGGCTCAGTAACCCCTTTTAGTTTAGGAAAGGGCAGCAGCTTCATTTGAGTAATATTTTAGCCCAATTAGTCCATTAGTCTCCAGTGGAGACCAGAGGAGAATGGAAACCAGCGAAACAAGAGTCCTGCAGGATTCCTTTTAAGTAACAGACCTCTGACTCATCTGATATCATCTGGCAGCCCTCATGATCCCTTCAAAGATATTTCGTATTTTCCAAGTGTTCCAGAGAGACACTAAGCAGGCATTTGCAAGGAAGAGGTAATATATTAACATAGGCCATTGTGGATAGACCTGCCTTTTAAAAGAGTTTCAAACTATCCAAGTCTTGAAGGAGCTTCAAAGTATCCGAGGATTTTGACTCCTACTCCTTCCCAAACCCTACAGAGTGTGGGTTAGTCTCAGGTTAGCACCCTGCCTTTCTAAAAGTATGTTGCCTGAGTGGACTTGCTGTGTGTGGTTGTCCAACTCCAGTTCTGAGATACATTTAATGAAAAAGTGGCCAAAAAAAATTACACATTTTCCCATCTGAAAAACAGAACAATTCTAAAAACCTGTTTTAGACTCTCTGCCATGTAATACCTAAGTGGTAGCTATGAGGTAGTTTAAATACAGATATGAAGACTAGAGATGAAGAATTTGATGAACTTTTCTCATCCGATTTGACTGACAATCTGAAAGTTAGTGACCAGTTTCAATTACCCCTTCAACAAACGGAGAGAGAGACACTCCAAGAAAACAGGCATCTAAGATAGGCAGGAAAAACTGTTCCCTACCTGTATGCATTTGTATCTTTTCACAATAAATCAAATTTAAATTATTAGCTTAGCTCAAGCACCTAAAAGAGAACTTGCTAGATCAATGAGAGATGAATCCCACCTGACGAGTGACAAACAACATGTAGGTAGCACCCTGGAAAGTCTCCTTGCCGTCACCTTACAGCACCATGAACACAAAATGGGTAATATTTTCTGTTTATACAGGACAGAATTCAAAGTCCCTGGAAGCTGAGGAGAAGAGTTGTATCATCCTCAGCAAGACTGCCTTGTAGTATTTTCATCAACTGCAAACACCTTATGGAAAACATTACTGCAGCCCGAATCATCTACTTCTAGAAAGCAACCATAAGCCAGTGTGCACACATATGTACATATGTAGTCTCACCCGTGGCTGCAAGTTTAACACTCCAGCACTGACCTTTATGTCTTTGTCACTTCCAAAAGGAAGTTGCCTCTGTGCGCATCAGACTGCAGCCCCACCTGCATCACTACCAACACTGCAATAACAAATTCAAGGCTTCCTTGAATACGTGTGCTACTTCAGCACAGCGACTAAAGATACGCCTTAGCGCAGGGTTCTTCTCCGGTTTGGTGTTTCTGTTCCAGTTAGATGTGCAGAGCTTAAATGAGCAGTCACTGGCAAAGGACTGCCATTTCACAACAAGAATGCATTTTCAACTGGCCTTATGTTTTACATATACGACTCAGTATTAAGGCAGATACTTTCATCTGAAAATATATTTAGTCTTTTGCAAATACATGCAGCTCATATACAAACACTGAAATAAAAGTCTCAACTAGTATAAAGAAGAACTCTTGGTCTCCCAAATAAAAATCATCATTGTCAAAATGATATATCAAGCTGTCCAGTGTCACATGAAAGATGGGACTCTAACTTTGTAACTCTCATCCAGAAGACACACTAGTTGTAAGCTGCACGATATTCAATTTAGCTATCTCATAGGGATGAAAGGATAAGCGTATTCTGCTAGGATTTGAGTTAGGGATTTTCATGGAGATTTTATTTAGGACTCCCAAACAGCATTTCCACTACTCCCCCCACCCCCCTTTTTTTTTTTCTTAGATTGTTGTTTAGCATCACAAGCAACAAGATAAGAAAAACTCTACAAACAAAATCATTGTTATAACTTATTTTTAGGTATTCAAAAGCCTGAACTACATGTGTGAAGTTTCTTTCCCAGATTCCTGAAGTTATGCGACAGCACGAGGGAAAGAAAACACTCAGCCTTCATCTCCCGTTGGTTTAACAGTGCATGAGTAGTGGCTTTAAAGAACAAAAACACTAATCAAGCTCTAGTCATCCGCCAGCGAGTGCAGGGGCTCCACACCTAAAGTTCCTCTACACACAAAATCACTGCTCATTTTACTGACAGTTAGGTGTGTAGAAAGGACAGCTTCCATTTGAATTTCTTTTAAGAACTTGACCCAGATCTCACCGAGTTGAGAAAGCTACGCCTGCCTCTGCCACTTGTACTGGCATAGAGAGCCTGTTGTTTTACCATCTTTAAAATGATAAAATTTTATCCTTCTATGTCACTACTTATCCTAAGAAATGCAAAGCACTTTGCAGCACTTTACATAATGATGTATAAGTTATCATTTCACCAACATGCTGAGAGGATGCTGCTCTTTACCAGAGCGCTGAAAGATAAGACAGGAAGAAAGAAGTAACCTTTTATTGTAGACAGCACAATGAAGGTATACAGATTACAGTCTGGAAATTAAGATAGAATGCTGCAATTAATAACTGGTACCATAAAAGCTGTAATGACCCCACGTAGGATCACAAAGAGAATCTACAGTTCAATTGTATACAACTTATTTCAATACTTGTATTATTTAACAATAACCTTCTCATTACTTAGTGGCTGGTAAGTACAAACTACAGGAAAAAAAAAAATCAGTATTCTTTGTGGAGTTGTGGAAAGCTAGAATTTTTTTTCATTATTACAAAAGATGGTTTAATACCTTAATTTATTTTTATTTTTTTTATTATTTCATAAAGGAGCCTTATCTTTCCTCTCAGGAAAACGGACAGCTGCCTGCATGCCATGAATATTGGGCATTATGTACTCTGAGTTCACCTGCGAGCCTCTCAAGAATAAAACCTTATGGCTATTTCGGTAACACCCTTTGGCCACTACCTAGTCAGTATTTCAGGGAATGCAGATGTGGGGCTCCTAGCTCCTTCCAAGTATATCTCCCAATTTATGGCAATAGGTAACTGGAGAAGACAACAACAACACACTTTGATGAAGCTGTACTTCTACAACTTACATTATCTCCCCTTGCACACATAGAATAGAAGTAAAGGAAGACAGACTGGATGAAAAACAACATTTCTTACAGACCTAAAAGTCATGGCTGTATTTTATGTATGCTTCTCTATTCCCACAGAGGTACCCAGTGCACTTGATAGGAACACCAAATGAAATCTGACCTCACAGGGACGTGTGGGTCCTCACGGGCAAGCAGAGATAATGACCCAGCCTGCACATTAGGTTGGCATGAGATGCAGAAGGATACACTGGGTAAAAGAGGTGAGCAGGCATATGCACATGCACATTAAGGCACATGAATCCGTATATCAATAAGGTTTTTAAAATCAGATTAATTTCTAGACAATTAACAAGGCTGTTGAAAGATCTGCTTTACAGCTGCTGCCGCTGCCAGGAGATGATGACAACTAAGGAAATGAAAATCAAAGGAGGAAACAATTACAACAATACTCGCTGAAACTATTTAGAGTTCTCTTAATAAGTCAGAGAAAGAAGTAATTGAAAGAATGTATTTTATTGCTGATTAAGATAATGCTTAATTTAGGTGTTATTTTTATAAAGAGATCAAATTAACAAATTGGTTCTTTCATTCAAGTGCAAGTGAGAGCTCAGTGCATTCTCCTCATGATATCCTACAGCCCGGAGATTCAGAGGGTGGGCCCTGGGAGAGAGCAAAGATACGAAGGAGGTAGAACACATTCAGGGAGAGGGGCCAGCGGTAAACAGTAAAGTGCCAAAACACAATTATATATAAAATATTAACTCTTATTCATGTAAATCTAGCAGCACAACAGTAACTGTGTGTTGCTTTTCCACACATTAAGTTATACTAGTCTTTTTCTGTTCTGCAACCACCATAAAAATGTCAATGCCAAACATTTTTAAGCCAAACATCTAAACGTATGGAACAAGGGAAGTTTTTAAAATAAAACGTTATACATGTTTCATGAGCAGAAACATTGCCAGCATCTTTTTTAAACAACAACAAAATCCATATACCCTTTTCCGTTAGCTTATTAATGTCATCGTGTCATATCTCTAGATATTATAATTGAGCGATAGGGAAATGTAAAACAGTTGGAATAATAAGTCAGCCATGACTGCTATTTCTTTGAAATAAAGTGGGGTAACCCAGCTAGTTGCCAGATTGCAAGAACAACAGAGGCCATTGCAAATTTTCTCTTAAATTTCAGATTCTGCCCCAGTACCTCTTTCCTTTTTCTGAAGGACGAAATAAAAACTGAAATGTAAACAGTATATGACAAGACTTTCAGTTGTGATAAAGAAAGGTAGGATTAATAAAAAAAGATGAGTATGTGCTTTAAAACAGTATGTTATAACCTGATAGTGTTTTGAAAAACTCAGACATATAAAAGTTAATCACAAAAACACTGGCAAACTTGCCTTTGAAGGGGAAGGCAGCAAAAAATTGCAGAACATCAGAGCTCGGAGGGAAAGGCAGAAAAAATTGTAAAAGGGTTAAAATGACTAAGATTAAGAAAGTGCATGACAACCATTCTCAAAGACCTGATCTGCGCTAACAAAACCATATCCTACGCTTTTGATGAGACACTCACAAATGATTTAGCAAGAGGTGCTTTTGAATTATACCAGTGCTTCTTGGCAATAAAATGTCTTTTTTCAGGTTTTCATTTGTATCTGCCCTAAGCTGAAAACATCCTTGCTAGAAAATAAGATAGGAAATAAGCAAAACCAGGTTGAAGGGATTTTTAAAGCAAAGTTTCCTTAAAAATGAATTTATTTCAAATGTTATGAAAATAATTATTAAAATAAATTTAAGAATTCAGGAAATACTTAATCTAAACAATTAAATTTAATGCAAAAGAGACTCCAGATTTTAAACTATTTAAATCAAGATAACATAGCACGGATTTCAATAGAGCTAGAGCTTACAAATGCCGAAGTTCTACCTCTACCTTCTTCTAAAATTCAGTGAGTTCACTGCTTTTTTGTTTTAAAGTAGCTGCTTCAGACTACAGAAATGTCTGTCTTAAGCTGCATGCTAATGTTCAGTCTGTCTGACAGATAACCTTCAGTCAGTTTACAATTAATTGCACTGATGTGTCTTCTCCAATGTCAGTTAGCTGACTTACCCCAAAACTTAAGGTCCCGTCATGCTCCATAGAATGACATGATCCGCAAGAGTCACTTTGCACCTTACAAAAGTGCAAAATATACCTTCCTCAGGGAGAACAGTGATGATTGTGCTAGCAAGAGCCAGGAAAAAAAAAGTCAAGAGTAGGGAACTTCAGCATAGTAGGGAAGGACTAGAGAATGTGTTTTGCATGATCTTCAACAGCAGAGAATGATGGCAGCCCCACTGCAGCCTGAATTCACATCGGCACTCAACAGTCATAATTTTGGAGGAAAGCAACATGTTCTCCTTTCTGCATTGTGCATCAACAGCACCAAACCCTGATCTAAAACTCCACATCAACAGCGAAGCTTCCATTCCTCTTGGCCACCCTGAATCTGACCCCTGTTACACAGTAGAGGTTGCCCTCAAGGAATATCTTCTCTCTTGAAGAAATATGCAACTGCTTAATATTTAGGTCTCACCTCTTAAACCAAATGCTCACAATACAGCAAAGTATTTCAGTTTTCTCTCTGCCAAGTATCCAAAAAAAAGACAAGTATGTGATACAGTAAGACCTACCCAATGGCATCCATCCAGAAAATAAAACATCTTCTAAGTAAGTAAAAATATTGCTGCATCCTACTCTCTTGTAATATTCTGAATCCTTCCCCTGTTATAAGACTGTTAAGCTTGATATTCCATTTTAAGTTGAAAACAACTCAAACCAAAGGGATAGGGACTGGCTCCCACTGAAGCCAGTGGAAAGACCTCACTGGACTTAAAAGACTTCAATTAAAGGAGGATACGGGATGCTCACAGTGAGTGAATAAGTACGTAAGACAGACGTAACCTGATCATAAATTTAAACCAGTACCCTTTGAAGAAATTTCCTATTTGGGATGAAGAAAATAAGGGAATTAAATCATCTCCTAGTACCTCAAAACGCCAAAGCACCAGCAAGCCATAAATGCTGCATTCAAGGGCAAATGCATCTAAAATTAATCAACCATTATACAAATGTTTGTGTGTGGTGGTTCTCCTCCTCCTGCCAGCATGGCCAGGCTGGGAGCTCCCTGCACCGACACAGCAGCACATCAGGTCCTCCAGCCTGAACACAAGGCTCGGTTTTACACAGCTCTGCAATACGGCATGTCATGTGCAATGTGCCAAGATACTGTCTGGGCTACAGCCCACGGGCACCACCACAGCTCCTGCTGCATGACTGCCCAGCACGGAAAAGCCATCCACGGGTCTTGGTGCGCAGAGAGAACCTCCTGAACACACAAGAGGCTGGCTGTGCCCCGGCCCAAAATGTCCTTCAGCTGGTGCAGGACACAGCTGGAGCACAGGTAGTATCATATATATGAATACACACACACATCATGCACACCCCCCAATTCAGATAAACACCACAGTGACTGCCACATAACAACCCACTCCAGTTCCCTAATGCTCTGCCCTGGTTCAGTCAAAGACAGGTCTTCATATAAACTTAAGCTAAAACTGCACTAAGCGGTTTTGGAGAGCCCACAGAAGTGAGCTGTACTTGATTTAGGCTTGCTGATCTTAAACTGGTTTTGATCACTTTGTGAGGTTGTCTGCCATCAACAAGGCCCGCCCTGCCACCAAGGCCTAACAAAGAAATCACAAAAGCTCTTGCTCATTACACTGCAAGAAATGTTGCCCCAGGAAAGAAACTGTGAGCCATGGAACATGTTGGTATACACCAATGCTTTCGTTGGGTCAAGACAATCAAGTGAAATAATTAGCAGCAAGATACTGGATCTTCCAGTTCTCGGGAAGTGGTGCGGTTCTGCATGTCGTACTCCCCAGAGAGGCTGCAGCCATCAGACACAAAGAAATTACGAGAAAAGAACATCAACAACAACAACAAAAAAAAGGAACGTGGAGGATTTCTTTCAAAAAATTGGTACTGGATAATTGTTTTATTAATTGTGAAATGAGAAGACATATTAAGCACTGCATGGCCCAGAGTGAGAAATTCAAGAGTATCTTCCGTATTTAGGGAGATAAAGAGGAGATGACTATGGTGTGAAATCAGGAGGAATAAGAAACTGGCTTCCCCTTTTAAGAGCAGCATCAATTAAACCCAGGGGAGGCGGGTGCAGTTTACTAGTTAATTAGTCCAGGGATGTGGTCCTTTCATGTGTAATTCAGAACAGGAACACCTGGTGTGCGGCACTTCAAAGCACGGGGGAGGAAAAAAGCCAAACAATGCAGGATAGGTCACAAAAGAAAGCAACAGCACAAGAACAAAAACTGTTTATATCTGACCTTCACCCTGCTGTAAATAAAGTAAGATGGTAGGGCCCCCTCCTCCCCACCCGGGGAGAACAAACATCTCCAGGCGCACTGGGGGAGTCACAAAAAAAAAGAAGAAAGAAAAAGAGACGGAGAGGGGGAAGAAAAGAGACATGGTGGTAACTAATTGTTTTACAACCTAATTAAAAGGAAAACAGACAGCAAGATATAGATAGGGATATAATGATTTTAATCACGTTCTGATATGCAGAACCAAAAAAGATGGAGAGGGGAAACGTGATCCAGGCAGTGCTGGGAGGCTGGTAGAAATGCTGCTTATCGGCAAGCAATAGCAGGTTTGGTGCACTGAAATCCTAAGCGGTCCCAAATTTTGAGGTTTTTGACTAGATAAAAATTCAGGTCAAGTTACAAGCTCCAGTCTAGGAAGGAGCCAGGATTTCCCTTGTTCCCATGCATAAATAGACAGGGATATATTGATCTGCTCCTCCCAAAACTGGACTAGATATCAGCAACATGCTCGAAGTTTCTCGATCCCTTCCCCAAACTACTGTCTCATGGGGAAGCACATCTGTAGCACACCCAAATCATGCCAAAACTGGAAGCCGATGCACCGTGATAAAACTTTTACAGTGCTTTACCTCATCAAACACAATACAACTCATTAAACCTCACACATCAAAGAAACGTTATTTCTGTTTTACAGGAGGAAAAACAGATAGAGATTAATTTAGCAGCCATAAGCCACAGAACCATTAGTATCAACGATCAGCCATCTACCCAACTTCTTCACCAAGTCTGTTACTCAGTCAGCAGAAAAACTATGAAAAGATAGCTGGATCTTGCAATATGAATAATATTTTATTGGATGCCATTACTACAGTAAAGTCTCTGAAGAGGACCACTCCAGAAGATCACAAGCGTGTGTCTGGCAATGTAAGAATTTCAAATAAGTCTGGCAACTTCAAAGAAAACAAAGCCAAACATCCCCAATTTCTGAACTTATATTTGAACTAGACCCCTTTATTGTATTGGTGAATATTTTATTCACTCATCCCTAAGCTTGATCTATAGCACAGTAAAGAAAGATGCTGTTATTTTCAAACACTGGACTGCAATTTAAGAAACATGATTTATTCCTTAATCTGCTATCTTTCTGTGAGTCCCAGAGTAATTAAGCTGAGTCTCATTTTGCCATCTGTAAAAGAGAGAAGTGGTGCAGAAAAACTGGGTTTGTGGAAAATGCCCCACAGAAGGGAGGCATTATTACAGATAAAACCTCAGCTATGTTTAAATAGCAATTTCTATGTTTCATGAACTATGGAAAGTTATGAAGCCCCCACATCTTGTTTTAAACCACCGTCTGTTCCCCAAATCATTTAAACAAATTAAAAGAAGAAATGCTGCAACCAGAACCATTTTGCAAAACTTGTACTTGTGAGATATGGTTCTGAACAGGACACCAAATAACATTTGAAAACTCTCTGGATAAAATGCCTTGAACAGCACTATGTTAATATCAGGAACACAGTATAAATGTCCTGTGTGGCCAAGAGTTTAAGAAAACATGGGAATAAAATAATCTTTCTTCTTCTCCCCTCTTCTCCTTAAGAAAGAACACAAACCAGTTTTTTCTTTTTCATAAGTAGAAAATGGGTTTATTGGGCAACATGCAGGAAAAAACATTTCAAAATGGGCTTTGTGATAGTTGGGAATTAAATAAACAAAGTTATGTATATTTGGTGATTTGCCTTTGTTTACTTCTCTATGATTTATACCCAGGTTGGAGATTACAAATGTGGCACTGTTTTCTAGAATGGGCTTTTCAGAATGGTCCTGTCAAAATGTTCCTCTTCACCTATGCTCAGATAGGAAGGACATGCTCACGTATTATAAGAAAAATGTATGTTATTTAATGAGCAGTGACCTTTCCAGAAGCAGGAGTTCAGTACTGAAAGAGGTTTTGGGTTGTTTTGGTTTGGTTTTGTTTGGTTTTGCATTGTTTGGTCTTTGATTTTTGTTTGTGGTGTTATTGTTGTTTGTTGGTTTGTTTTGTTACTTTGGTTTTGGCTGGGGGAGGGAGGAGGAAGGAGAGTTGTGTTGTTAGGTTTTTTGGTGGGTTTTTTAGTAGTTTGGGGGATGGGGGAGAGGCTGAAAAGGAATATCATCCAACAGCACAAGCCTCACAAGAGTAGTGGTAAAAAGATGAAATCTAACCTGACCGAGATTTTATGAGGTGAAGCCACCTGAAAAAAATCACAATGCTCCAAGGCAGATTTCTCCAGATGCTTCCAGACATAACTCGTGTGCACTGCAAGACCAAAACCAGTACAAAGTCTGTCCTATTGCATTGGATGCCCATGAGACAGACCAGTCTTTTAGCAGTTTTTCCCAAAAATCATTCCCACTCCACCATGCCCAGGACATGACTAGCATCACTTGCATATGCCAGTCAACACGATAGCACAGCAAACACGCCCTGGGCTCCCAACACCTCCCAGAAAACCAGGGCATGGCTCAACCGTACTCCTTAGGCACCTTGGGCAGCACAGCCAGTACAATCATCAGCCAAAAGGAATTCACAGACCGCAACCCCAGCCCCCTTATTCACAGCAAAAATGTGGAAAGACTCCTGGAAACAGGGCTGAGCTGCCACAGCAGTGCAGTCTGACTGCACACCTGTTTTCAGACATGAATGGTTGGAGGACTCACTAATCAGCCACTTCATCTCATTGATAAAAACTGTAAAATCTGTTTGTCAAGGTGTTTTCTTATGTACGCCCTTAACATGAATGCATTTATAGACCTATAAGGGGAATAGGTTAAGAGCAGGTGGAAAGTAGCTGATTAGCTCCAAGCTAAATGCAAACACATAGCTCACAGATATCCTTGGCTATGCCATGTGAATTGGGGGAAGTAATTGTTAAATACTTAGGACTGTTAAGCAACACAAGCCCCACGGTTGTAGCCCAACATTTAATTCCAAAGAGGAGTAAGAGGGGAAAGAGAAAATAAAAGACAGTGAAAACTGAAGGAAACACAGCTCACAGGATATTACTGAGACTTGAATTCTCACCAACTTGGGACTTCTCTTGGTGACTCTAGATAAGGAAAGAAGTCAACCAGCTCAGAAATGTACGCATATATATGCTGTACATATTCTACCTAGCCAATATATAAATATATCCAGCTGTTAAGACAGAATTGCGGCATTTATTTGCCTTTTTTTCTTATGATTTTCTGTTTCCAATTTGTAACTACAAGACTGCTCTTAAGTCTTACTAAACAAGGCCAGACTTTGCCTCACCATTAAATTTCTCTCCTGTTGCAGTTCAAAATGAACTGGAAGAAAACTGACAATGTTTTGGTACTCTTGCCTTCCTGAATGCAGCGGCTGTATGGCACTAGAACATGTTCTTAGAAAGAAAGGAGTTCTGAGCAGCATTTCCTTAAAAGCAGCAAAGAGTGAATAAAAGGGCTCAGAGAGCCAGATAACAGTAGTCAGGAGAGGTTTCTCCAGAGCAGGAATAAACTACAGCTTTTCCTGGAAGGAAAGAGAAATGAAGACCTGAAGGCATACCCCATGTGTTCTTGCCAAGGAGTAACTCTCATAAGTTAGATTTTTGGAGGTTATTTATCATCCTGGTGAAAGAGACACTCTCTCCTCATGCAATGCCTGACTTGCTGCAACTGAAAATAAAGCCTTTACCGGCTTGGAAAAAAAACAAAACAAAACAAACAAATGAACAAACAAAAAAAAACACAAACGAGAGAGAGAGAGGGTATCTTCACTGGGAAGATTCAACTTTTTTGGTTCTCTCTGGTCCCTCAAGACATGATCCATCTGACTTCCACATTTCTATAACTCCCTGGGGAGCGAAAAGGTAGAGAAACAAGCAGTTTGGGGTACAATTCACCCAGGCTGTTTTAGCATCTAACATTGATCGGATGAACTCGCAAACTGCCCGTTCTCCCCACAGATCAACGGCGAATCCTGACAACTCACTCATCATCCACACAGTTACCCTAAAGCTCCAGACTCGCTTAAGATATTTGGTGGGATGAAACCAAAAGCATTTTCTGCTCTCTCCCAGCAGCTTCCAGGTCCCAGCTACACCCCTTGGTGCTGCAATGGCTGGTAGCATCCTCCCACAGAGCTGCTGGGATCTTACCTGGCCAAGGTGTCCACTAAGAAACAAAGGGAGTCCTGAGACTTTGAAAGTTGAGTTATTCTTTGGTTCAATGTAAACACCTACAAACATCAAGCAGCCTGAACTCACAGGGTTTTGCACTACTTGGCTAGCTTCAGCAATAACCCAAATTGTAACCAGGACATATATCAGAGCTAGTACACTACATTCAGGAGAAATAAATATTCCTAAACCACAATATCTTCATATGCCAAGTACCCACATCAACAAAACCTCTTCAATGTCTTACAGGAAAGAGTAGCACCTTCTAAACCATTAGCACCCTTCAAGCTAGTGCAACTACGGTAAGTCACTGGGAATAAAAGTAAGCACAGTGCTGTTTTATTTGTGGCACTTCTATTTCCTTTAATGTGTGTCTGATAAAATGTTTTCTAAGCATTGCCATTAGTATGTGTTTACCCCAAAGGGACCACTCCAGGAGGACAAAAAAATGCAGCACCCACCACTGCCAGGTTTGCCTTCAAAGCCATGAATACACACTTCATTCACTTGAATAAATTTCCTTTTTATCTAATACATCCAGTGATGCTTCAGGCTTCTGCTCAATGAACATGTCCTACCTTTCAGCAGAAACTCTGAAACAGAAGTTAAGTTAGCTAAGAACAAAGTTACCCTCATGAAAATTTTTGTCATGAAAGCTCACATTTTAACAAGAGGTGCATTTTATTTTTACGTATTCTCATTGTAAAATACCACTAACTTTTTGGAGAGTCAGCCCCTAGAGGTTGAAAGGTGCTAAGTGCCTTCAACCATCACTTATTTTGGTGAGAAAGAGGACACACTTAAAAAGGATTGCACTGCTTGCGTGCAACTAAAATAAACACTTTTCCTCCACCTGTATCTTCATTAAAGAGGGAAAAAAATGTGAGGCCAGAGTACAAAGAACGTGACCTCACTTTCAGGTTTAACCATTTGTAAAGCAATGGAGAGAGCCCCTTTCTCAGCCTCAGACAGACCAAAACAATTCCTACCCCAGCTCCTGACACTGGGTCCACTGCTTAGGCAGGTCCCGGTTCGGCAGCAGATTACACTCCCCACTCCTTTAAAGAGCACCCTTATAATATGCAGGGCTAAAATGTCAGAAGCTATTAGAAACTCTCAGACACACAATATATCTCCATCCCCACGTTTTCCCCTTACACTGTGCAACAACAGACAACAGGCATGCAAACTGCTCAGCTGCAACTGTTCCAAGTCGAATAATTACAACTTGTCAGAAAGAATTAATTTTCCCATTTCTCATAAAGATGTGTAAAAATTACCATGTTATTATACACTGACACTCTCTGGAGGCAGACACAAAATTTAATTTTGAATTCTTTCCGCATATTAAATTAAATCCATAAATAAGAGTTTAGGCATTCACTCGGAAGCATATGTTCATTGGGAGCGAAAGCCAACACGAGCCTGGCTGTAATGGTTGTTGTAATGTTTTAATAGCTCGCTTCTTCTAAGCACCAATAAATTTACATGATCATAACAGTCGTGGGCATACAAGAAGCCCATTACTGTCTGGGCACAGGCAGCAGCGTTAACAGGATGGAAAAATGGAAAGGGGGGGGAAGAACCCTTAAATAAAATTAGGCAACTGCACTTGTCAGCTGCTCCATGATTGAATTTTTAATATTGTGGTCAATTGGTCAAAACAAATAATGGGATAAAATATTTTAATGTATTTAAAACCTGCTTCTGTGGTTAACAGAGTTTATCTATCTCTTCCTATATATGGCATCAGTCTTGTCAGGCTGCATTTCCATTCTGCGAGTGCACAGACGGGAGGAAGGCTTGTCCTGGCATCCTCTCCCCCAGCTCCCGCTGGCCAGCAGCCCAGCACCCCGGACGCTGCCGTGGGGGGCTGCAAAGGGCCTGGGCTCGGCCAGGCCACTCCTCAGCACTGAGCTGCATGGCCGCAAACCACTTTTTGGCACGTGCCAGCAGATGTTGACATAAAACACGCAGGTTGGGGGGACGGCATTTGGTCCCACACCCGTTGGGATGCTTAGCAGGGCGCAGTAGCCCTGCGGACAAAAGAAGCAGCAAGCCACGGCTCACCATCTCCCTTCAATTCACCAGTACAACCTCACTGTAACCCCACTGATTGATCCTGGACCTCACTGCAGGCTGGACCCATACAAAACCAACGTACGTACTTGCTCCCTTGGCCAAGACTGGCTTGGAGTTACACAAGGCCAGGCAAGCAAGGTATCTCCCTGCTGCTCCCTACTTCTTATATTTCAAATGATTTATCATTTAGATACACAAGTGAAGTTGAGTTTCCCAACAGGGAATTTAAATGTGATATACAGGTTAGCTCTAAAGATGGGGTCCTGGAACTAGTTTTTAAATATGGGCAATGAAAGATAACAGCTAACCTTATGCTATGCTCAGATTAAACTATCACACACTGTCTGCCTTTCTTGCAAGTAGAGTCAGACGGTTCTTTGAAATCTTAATTACTTTTCTATAAAAACCCCAGTTATCTCCAAACCTCTGCTCACCACCACTGACACTGGGAAAACTTGTGTGTTGTGTGTACAGTGTATGTGCACAGCCACACAACACCAATGAATTACACTGCAGGGTAGAAGGCAACCCAGCTCCTCAAAAAGCCTGCGCGTGTTACAAGTCTTCACAACATCTTCCTTCCTACTAGGATAGACAATACCTACAGAAGCCTGTATTATCTCTACAATCATGTACTTGTTCCAAACGCATTTATGAGTTTGAGAATACCCAGATCCCTACACACAGCAAAAACCTACAGTCACGGATAGCCAAGCACTTACCAACTGAAATCATACAACATTTTGAAAACAGCATCACACTATCAATGATGGTGTGCTGCCTGGCTCGTGGATGGTCCCAGCGCTCAAATTTCCCAGAATTTCACTGCACCAAGTTGAGTCTTTAACAACTGGAGATGATGGGAAAGAGCAAAGGAGAGCCCAGCAGCACTAATGATGTTTCGGTAAGTTTTACGAAGTTCACAAGCAAGCAGTGACAGCTTTATACAGACTCCTCAGCTGGAGGCAGAGGTGATTCAGAATATGACAAAATTTAAAATTAGCTCTTTGAAGCTGAGAAAGTATGGGGGTTTTCTGTGTTGCATTTTGGCACTGTCTGTTTTTTCAGTGCATTGGGCAGGAGAGTGACTTCTGAAACCAAAACTTTGCAGGGGATTTTGAGAAAGTGTCTTTTTTGTGGTATAGCAGTGCTAGTAAGGCGCCAATTTTTCACTTTTCATTGACTAATCTCATTCTTACTCAGAGATGCAGTGATTGAAATCCTTGTCACTGACTATGTAAAGCTTCTCTGAGATGAATTTGCAAACTCAGTCTAGATCCTCGTGGACAATAAAAACCTCACCCCACAACCCAAAACCCCCTAAAGCACTTGGTATTAATTGGCCATCCTTGCTGGTGGTCTCAAGACAGAGGCTGCGGGCATGGAAAATGAACAAGCTCCTGACCTCCTTCTGATCCTCTCCACGAGGCCTGAGACAGTGACTGGGCAATGCACTGCCATTTCCTATTTAATTAAACGGCTAAATGGAAGATTTCCTCTGTGGCTAAATGGGAGGTTTCTTTTTCCAGTGCTGCTCTCAGACCACTAATTCTTACAGTCACTTAAGTTGACTGTAGCATTTAAAGGAAATAAATCCCCCCTTCGATTCTCCGAGCACAAAGGAAAGAAAGCTGTACCAGTACTGCAGCTCGATTTACGTAGAGAGGGATTTATACATATGTCTTTCAATTTGCAGCATTTTTTTTCTTTTTAAAGAGACAACACATGTCATTATTCCCTTTCAAATATATGATACGTTTACCTCTAATCCCGCTGTAGAGAGAACTTCTTAAAGGTGAGAAAAAGTTGCTTCCATGTAAGATGTACAAACTTCAGCTACCTGACGGTGATGATATATGCACATTATATAATACATATATGTGGAAAACAGCCTTGATGTGACAGCTGAGTCCCGAGGCATCGTAGTAGTCACTCTGTGTTTGAAAGACAGCTTCTCTACCAAACCACTCAAACAGTAAAATGAACACAATATACTCTCCAGCTAGAACTATGCCCTTAAGCTTCAGTTGGGAGAGGAAAAGAAAACTTCTCATTGAAGTCTATTTTAATTAGGACTGCAGAGAACCAGTTTGAATGAAAGCCTGCTTCCCCCTCCCCCCACCTTTTTTTTTTTTCTTCTTTCTGAAACCCAAGCTATAGTTTAAAAAATTCTTGGGTAGGGGTGAAAAACAAGTGAAAAGCTGAGGTAAACTTGCATTTGAAGGTCCTTTAGCTGAAGAAATTCCCCATAAAAACTTGGATTTAGGAATGACAAAGAAAGGATGGGTTCTTATATTCAGTCTGCTTCTCCCATATGATCTGCAGACTGGCTCTGTCATAAAAGCTAGAAAACACTAAACAAGTTATACAGCATTTGCTTAACTGACAAAATATTCACTGATTATTACTGCCATTAGCCTGTTCTTTTTGATTTCCCTATGTATTTGTTTCTCAGCATTTTGGATGTTTAGTATCCTGACATGATGTGTCTCCAAAGCTTTGTCAGATGCTATCTTTCTAGATTAAATACATACAGAAGGATATGCTTTACATTTGCCTGTGACAAGTGACTTGTTTAACGATGGACTTCCAGGAAGGTCACAGAACCTGCATCCATCTGTGCATTTGATAACAGCTCTGTGGTACCCGACTGTTTCCACTCATGCTAGATCTAATGATTATGAAAAGTTCGCATCACAGCACAAATATCTGGAAAGCAGACGTTGAGTACACCGCTTGTACCCACCTCCCAGCAATTCATGATTGTTCAGAATACCCTCAAACATTTCAGGCGAGGGGGCTTTTCCTATTTCCCTGACTGCGTGGGGTATCAACTTACCCCGTATGTCTCAGGGTCATATGCTGTTACTTTAAATACATGGACCTTGGATCAAAAGGTTTTGAGTTTGATTCTGGGCAAGGGGAATACAAAGCCTATTCAAACAGCTGCCAAAATTATTTTGAAACAATGCTGCAGAATTTGGTAAGGAAGCAAAACAAGAGAGCTTCAGTACCAATCCAGCGCAGGCATAAGGAAACCGTAATCATATCTAATTAGAGTTAAAATAATGTTTCCCTTTGAAATGTTTAATTAGCTCTGTTTTATTACATAAACATTCTTGATGCAGAGCATACTGAGCTAGAAGCGTCTGATGAGTTAAACAGTGCAAAGTGCTCAGGCGCCCAGTGTGGGGCAAAACCTGACAAGGAGTGGCTGTTGTTACCAGATGTCTGGACCATCAGTGGAACCATGATGCTTGCTGCAAACAGCAGGCTATCATTTCAACCTTTGTTGCCTCTACTGAAGCCTCCCATTGCGCTTTCAATTTAACAGCATCACAAGGAGACAAAGAAATTTCTTACAATATGCCTTTCAGTTCAGAGACAAATCCCATTTAAACTTGTTCAACCTCTCATAACGTATTAGTTATTGTTGCCAGTCTGCATGTCCGCTGGCAACACACTTCTAGTTCTGGAGGAGGGAAGCTTTTTCTTTTTCCCCCCCTTTTTCTGTCTCTTTTTTTTTAAATTCTTGCCCTTCGGTTTGATAAAGCAAGACCAGATTTACTGGCAAACTTACAGCATGCTTGTCACAAGCTTGCAGCAAATTTAATTAACCTTATTACAAATATGGTTTTCTTGAAGATTACATCACAATCTGGTTTCACATCGCCTGCTGCTGATTCAACATATTCTGTGCTTTGGAGAATATGTTCATTTTCTGAAAAAGGTCAAAATGTTAAAATATCTAAAACTTCACTATTTTTTCTGGGCTCCTGCTCAAATGGTGTGGTGTACCAACACCTTGTCTCACCGAGCAGTGTTGTTCTCTTGCTGCGTGCCAATTGTAGACGGGTTTACTTCACAATGCAGTTTACATCCCCTGCAACAACAGGGATGGCCAGGTGATGGAAAATTTGCTGCTAGTTTAACCTCTCGTTATCACACTGGGACAAAATCACTAGAAATGCATGACTAGAATGAGCTTTGCTCAGCAAGCTAAAAACACGTAAAAGTAACCAGCGTAATTTGGAATTTCAGCTGCTTAAGGAGTGAGTTAAAATATTACTTTTGCTCAGAAACAACGGCAGTGAAGATGTATTAATTGGTTTAGATTAGCAAAATAAATTACTAACTTTGTATGGTCGGTACTGGTTTCTAAACCTTGAATTTTTTTTAATGGATTTTTCAATCTCAGTTTCTAGAAACTGGAGCACGAAATTTCCTGTGACAGAAAATGTTGGCATAAGATTTCTATCAGCATACTTCAAACTCTAAGGAGCTGGATAAATATCTTGATTGCTTCCTTGAACTATACCTGAATTTAGAACCTTTAACTATTTGCACAGCCTGAGTTAGTCTCCTTGAAAGTGTGTACTCTCAGCTAAAACTCCGGGAGAAAGATGATTCCTTACGTATTTATTTTTTAATTTAATGTGTAGAGAAGGAATGCCCTTGTCCCTATTCATGTAATAACAAAGCAAGACTTCACAGGCTGAAATTCTGTTATGGCATGGGAGGAAGCAAAGGAAAAAAGTGACAGCATCTGGACTAAAAATCTTCTTTAATAAAGCATAAAGAGAGAAGAGGGTGTAAAACAAAGACACCTTTGCTAATCATTAACTCTGTAATTCTATTAGCACACAGGTGGTGTCAGATCAGTGGCCAGTGGATGCAAAGAAAAAAAAAACGAAAAAAAAACCTACAAAAACAAAACAAAACACAGAGCAAACATTAGTACAATAGCAGCGATCTAAAACCTTGGCATATTCAATAGCATCATGGGTCCCACACACCATACAGATAAGGTTCTTGACCAACACAGCACAAGCGCAACAAAAACATTCCATGAAAAGCAGGTATGCTCTGGAGAAGATAATTTGCAATAGCCAAGTCAGTAGTAGAGGGTATAAACGTGGCTATTGTGTATCAGCTTTTATAGGATACCAAGGTGCTGACTCCCACATGTCAAAGGATGCTTTTTGCATTTACGCCTATATGCACACAACATTTATTTGGTATTATTTTACTTTTATATGCTTAAACCGAGAGGTTTGAAAACTCAAGTGAGAACGCTAATCAAAGAAAGACAAAAAGGGTCTACCAACCAAGGTCACTTTTTTTCCCTGCAAGAGAAAAGCATAACAAGCAAAACTCTTCATCCCATTCCAATAACCAAAACCTCTCACACTCTTCTGCTCATCTTAATTAATCTGTAGGTCATCCCAACACTGCCATGCACGGAGGTTGTACATTATTTCATTGATTTGCTTTACAACTAACAATATAAATATTAAATAATTTAAACAGAACTGAAGTCCTTGATCCTCTCAGGTTTACACCATTAGGGTATATATAGGGTATATTTCAAAACTTTCAGCAAAACATCGGAAGAACTAATTAAGAAATGTACATGCCAACTAAAGTTTGTTACTCAAGAAGAAGCATGAAATGGTTGAGGATGTGAAAGTCAAGCGGACACTCGGGCCCCTGTGATTGTGTCATTCAGGATTTTAAGCTTCACAGAGGCGTGAAGAAGACATAGTGGAACCACTGCCTTGGACCTCAGGAGGGCAGATATTGGCTTCTTCTGGGATCTGCTCGTCAGGATCCCAAGGAAGGCTGCCCTGGAAGGCAAAGGGGCTGAGGAGAGCTGCTTGATTTCCAAACTGGAACCTCCTCAAAACACAAACAGTCTATTCCTATGTGCAGAAGCTCAAGAAAGGGTGTCAGAAGGCCAACATGGTGAACAGAGAACTCCTCAGCTGGCTCAAACACAAGAAAAAGCCGATAGATAATGGAAGAAGGTACATAGGAGGGAGGAAGTTAGAAAAGTAAGAGCTTAGTGGAAGCTGGAACTAACAAAGGATGTGAAAAGCAGTAAGAAGAGCTTCTGTAAGTACCTCAGCAGCAAAGGAAGGGTAATGAAAGCATGGTCCCCTGCTCAGAGGGTAGGGGAACTAGTCACACGGGACATGGAAAAGACTGAGGTGCTCAAACCATTTTTGCCTCATTTTCACTGGTAGGGCTTGCCCTCAGAGCTCCCAGGTCTCCAAGCCTACTAACAGTCCACGGGAGTATAGCACTGCTCACCGCAGATGAAAGTCAAGTTCAGGATCACTTAAGCCAATGGGACATGTAGAGTAGGACCACACAAACTCCGAGAGAGGTAGCTGATATTACACCAAGGTCCCACGGTGTCATCTCTGAAGGGTCAGGGCAACTGGAGAAGGTAGATGGCAAGCTAAGCATGAGCCAGCATGGCCCTGGCAGCAAAACCAGGCAACAGACCTCAGGGCTGTGCAAACAGGAGTGTCACCAGCAGGTACTGGTGTGACCCCACCTGGAGCATTGGGTCCAGCTTCAGGCTTCCCTGCACAAAACGTCGCTAGACTGGAGTGAGTCCAGTGAAAGTCTGCCAAGCTGTCTGGGTGCTGGAGCACGCAGCATGCAAAGAAAGAACGGGCTCTGTTCAGCATTAAGGAGAAAAAGCAACGGGAAGCCCAGAGGCAGAGTTGCTGCTTAAAACTACCCCGTGTGAGGGAAGAGAGAAGCCAAAGCCGGAATTTTCTCAGTCTCACACAGCAGTAGGACAGGAGGCAATGGAAATTCCAGTTAGGCATAAGAAAAAGACTGATTACCTATGCCGGCATCTGACCAGAAAGGTTGTGGAGTCTCCACCCATGCAAACATTCAAAATCCAACCAGACACAGCCCTTAACCTGCTGTAGGAGGTCAGACGAGACTCCAGGGGTCCCTTCCAACCTAAATTATTCTGTAATTCTACAGTTGCACGAAATGTGAATCAGATTGGTCTCCTGCCACTTACAGAGAACACAGAAATATTCCATACTTAATTGAATTGTTTTGGGTTCTTTGCACAGTTCCTAATAGCTCCAACAGCGAGTGATTTACTTGGCATATTTTTACTTCTATTTCTAATAAAGGTTAGACCATCTGATTATTTACTCATATGCTGCATGCCTTACACTGGTGCCATACACCAAACACCCTGTTCAAAATGGGCTAACATAAACCTGTATACCATCTCAGCACTTCAAACTAATTGACTGTTGCTTGCTTTTCATCCATGTGTTACGCAGGTTATATACCAGAAATCTTTCTTTAGGAGACTGTGCCTAAAAACTGGCAGCTCATCAAAGCTTTTTTCTTTTGCCCTTCTAACATTCTGAAAGCCCTTAAACATCTTATGAGTGAATTCTGATTTTTACAAACATTGAATCCTGGTTAGATGTATAGATGGTTTCGAGAAGAATGTTTGCTGAGTGAGTGCTTCTGGGTATTCCAGTCATGGTTCCTGCAAATCCACAAAGTTTGATGTAAACAGGTTACAAAGGTGTCTGGAAACTTAAGAATACATGGGAGTTCACTATATCAATTATGCTTCCTTCATGGGACTTTCTGAGCCCTTCTTCCTTCTCCTTGCTCCCTTCCAGGCAGCTCAACAAAGGGGAAAACAGCAGAAGGGAATTGGAGCAAACAGAATAAATTCACTGCAACAATCACTGTTCATAGGTTTGGAGTTCCCTCCCTTTTTTAGGAGTGTATGTTTGGGCTGTGTAGAAAGGGATGAGGAGGGAGGCTTTTTCTCTCTAATAATTCTATACAGTGCTTTGTGGTGCTATAGAAGGAAAGGCAACATATACAAAGGCTTGATATTATTATGAAAACACTAACATCACATCCAAAATAAATACTTTAAGATTTATAACATTTCTGAACCCTCAACTCTTAGGACACAACTGAAGACCTTTAGATGACTTGCCCAGCTACTACTGCTACCAAAAACGTGAAGAGAAGAGACAAGACCACTACTGATTGCATATAAAATAGCAAAACCTGAAAGCTTCATAGCAGCCAGCTCTCTTATCACAATCCTCCATGGACAAAACACCTGTTTATGCTGGCAATAAATGAAAAAAGCACATTTCTCTTGTTTAGTAGGTCCATGTATTATTACAGTATATAAGAGACCTGCACACAATTTTTCTCAAAATTAGCTGAGCAGGAAACAGTTTTCCCATCCTTGAGAAACTGTACATTTTCAAACTATTGAACTTGACGTATTCCAACAGAAACGTACGGTTTCATTAGAAAAATTCTAGAGGAAAGTAACTTTTATAGATGAAAAAAACCTGTGACTGGCTCTAAATTTTAACCTTAAACTGTGGTAGACAGGGATACTGCAGCGATTATGTCTGCACTGATATACAGGATAAAATGGAAGTCAAAATTGTGAGAGAGTATATAAACAGTCTTTCCTAACAGCTAGCTGAAATGAAGGTGGGGAAGAGATGGATTGGAATTTTCAGTAAGTGCACATAGCAAATTCCAGAAGCATTATTCAAATTCATGATCATTGACTAGAAACAGGAAACCTAAGATGAAACACTCTCTTTGGTTGAATGCCTCAGTACATATAAATAAATAAATAAATAATCTGTTGTGAAAACAGAGGTCACATTCAAAGAGGGAATCTCGTGACAATGGCCAGCTAGGAAATCTTCTGCTCAAAACTCTATCTTCTAAACCAGCACAGCACAATCTTACAGCTGGGCAAGTGACTGAGCTTTTTCTAACAAAGGTAGTAGGGCCATATGCCACACATCCCTTCTGCTGCATGACACCTACCACCACCACAATAACTCATCTACCCTGCAGCCCACTCCTGAAATCGGCTCATTGCAGTGAGCACAGACTGAAGCATAGGAGGTTCCATCTGAATATGAGGAGAAACTTCTTTACTCTGAGGGTGCCAGAGCAC
The DNA here is from genome assembly GCF_036013475.1 of Columba livia. NCBI lineage: Eukaryota > Metazoa > Chordata > Aves > Columbiformes > Columbidae > Columba > Columba livia. Next base: position 134,134,327 of record NC_088602.1, on the reverse strand, counting down.
TAGAACAGGCTGCCCAGGGAGGCTGTGGAGTCTCCTTCTCTGGAGACATTCAAAACCCGCCTGGACACATTCCTGTGCAATCTGCTCTGGGTGAACCTGCTTTAGCAGGTGGGTTGGACTAGATGATCTCCAGAGGTCCCTTCCAACCCCAACCACTCTGTGATTCTGTGAATATATAAACAAAAAGGACTGTGGGTCAGAGGAATTGTCATGGTAGGCTGCATGAGCCCCATAGGCTACAGACTGGTTAATCCTGATAAAGACAGAAGAAAACTGTGGTTTTGCAATGCTCACTGATGTCTTCAGGAACAACACACCTAACAACAGTTCTTCTATCATTAGTCAATATTTTGGGAAAAGCCCACATGCACCATTAGGGGGAAGTTCAAGATAAAACTTTCTCTAATTTCTTTTGCAACACCTGCATGTAGCATAAACATACATTGCTCTCATCTTAATCTGAATGGTGCCAATGCTTATGGCATTACTGGTAATTCAAGCAATAAGAAACAACAAAAATCTTGGCCAGTGCTGTCTCTCTCATTTGGCCCTCTCCTGAGCAAGCCAGTGCCATATCTCAGTGTTCTTTGAAGAAGGCACCCTGAACAAAAGCAGAAGAGGTTTGAGCATGTAGTACTCAATATCTACTGAAAGGATAACCCAAGAGAAGTGCATCACCATCCAATTATCTCCATTAACTTTTCCAACTGATAGCAAAAGTGATTGGAAGGCTGCAGAGAACTGCTTCAGTGCCATCTGCTGCATACAAAAACTAAAGGCTAAAACTGAAGATAGCAACAGAAAAGTCAATGATGAGAACTGTGAAGCCAGCCTCTGAAAAACTAGGAAATACTGTCCTCTGTGCAACTGTATTTCACACTGTATGGACTGTGCATATCTAGCCCAGGAAAAAGTGGAAACTGTAAATAATTTGAGTATTTTTAACTACTATCACCTGGGAAAGGTATGTCTGAGCTTTAGTTACCTTCTCAAACTAAGAGTGAAATGACATACTTCCCTGAGAGGCTGATGAGACAAAAATGTCACTGCTGCGTCCTGTGCAAGGCTTGAGCAGGCTCTGTAAGAGTGGATGCTCTGGAGGTTAATCTGCAAAACTCTGGAAAACTGTAATGAACACCTGCAAATTATTTTTATAGGCTGATTAACTACGAGTCAAAAATTAATTATATGCTCACAGGAACAGAAGAAAGAACATTCCTGACATAGAAGTCATGTATCCATTCAAAGACTGACAACTATTGCATACCAGATTACTGCTTCAAAACGTAAGGATGACAATTACCCAAAGAAACAAAAACTTTCCAAAACTGAACACAGACACATTATTTCTGTAGCTTTCCTTTTCACAATGTCTAGGATTAACTTTTCAAATGAAAAAAAAAAAAAAAAAAAAGAGAAAAATGAGGTAGAGAAGACATGCTTTTGCACAAATTTATAAATGATTTTGGATTCCTACCATTCAAAGCTTTACAGTGAGACCAGCTAAAAAAAAAAAAAAAGGCAGGAGTTACTTCACTCATCTTTAGACAAAGAAAATAGCTTTGGCCTTCTTTTCTTCACTTCCATTAGTGATTCCATCAGAAAAGCTAATCCAAATTTTCTCCAAAAATGTGATGACTCTATTTTGACGTTCCAACAAGAAAACAATCCCTCTAATAAAGACTGCAATTTTTTATTGGCTTCTCATTTCTATATTCACAAGAGTAGCAAAATTATTCAAGTATCGTGAAAAAGGTTATTTTCACGGTATACATACATAAACTCAGGGAGTTCTCTAAAAACTATTTTGTCAGGAAAATTCAATTGTTCTAATGGAAAACCTCCCATCTTAAGTTTTCTGACCCGGTTCTTCAGGACTGTGAGATTTAAATAGAGTAAATAAGGGCTGGAAATCCATGAGATTACTATCTATTTATAGTACAGCTCAGTAATCTTCAAGGACTTCTCATCACCATGACAGTTACATCACCTGTGATTAATGCTTTTGCAATTAATTCTAGTTACATTTTGTTGAATAAAAATGTAACATCAGTATTACTTCAGATTTATATGACATCTTTCATTGCATAGTGATTCTAACGTGCTTTAAAAAAACACATCCATCATGTATCCTTACCAACTAAACAATGAAATGAGCCACCTGGGGTGGGCAGGTGAACAGCTGAAGCACAACACAAACAATGCACAGAGGCAGTGGAGAGAGAATGGAAATTTTGGCTGGCATTAAAGCATGATCTCAGTCTTACAGAATAGGTCAAGGATTTTTTAACTCCCCAGAGAACAGCTTTAAAGTCTGAGCACTGTGAAAACACAACAGTAGAGTCACAATTGTAAAGATAAACCACAAAGCTGACTCGCACTTGTTGGAATTTGCGTTTTGCTCCAAAGACCTTAGATCTTGCTATAGGATGAGCTACCATAACTTGACTCAACAAAATGGAACCCATTAAAATAATCATTTAAAAAATACTAAACCTTATAATTGGTATAAAAAAAGTAGGATGAGAATGATAACATTGCTTTCATAAGACCGTGACATACAAGGCTTGCTATAACAATGGCATGTACCTTCACTTCTCACTGAGTTTAACAGCCCTCACACTTCAAAATCACTACTCAAAGCCATGGACCAAGTGTGTCATCACAGCAGCGGAAAGGGCTTGCATGAAGCATTTCAACAGTTACTCAAGTACAAGGACAGCATTCAGCCCTTGCCTTGGGAAACACCAGCTCTGTGATCATGGGTACTGACAAACTCAACTGTTTATTGCTCAGGAAGGATTTTTTTTAGAGCTTTTTGTCTCTAATGTAGGCAAATGAGGTCTGCAAATATTCACTAGAGTCAGGCATGCTGTGAACATCATCTTAATGAGACCATAAGGATGCAAGCAGGAAGAGCTATTTCAGCAGGTCTAAAAGGTAATAACCAGCAGTTAGACTTCTTAATTCCACCTAAGTGTGAGCAGCTGAGAAGTAGAGGCAGAAAGCATTTAAAATGAGGAATAAAGCAATACTGTAGCTACCACCATGGATTTAGAGAAGACAGGAGAGCTTTCAAGAGTTGACTGAAGCAAGTGAAAAAGCAAGTCAAGAATGGCCAAAATAATCACATGGTATACAGTTCCTTTTCTCTTTTCCAAACATTTTGCCTTTAAAATAATTTTCACTGTTTAAGAGGTATACTGAATATTCCCAAACTCTACCAGACTCTACATTTAATGTTTCTTAACAGGCAGAATAACACTTATTCTAGCAATCATATTTGCTAGTCGGCACAACAAACATCAGTAAGTTTCTCAAACTAATTTCTTAACATCACAGATGTGAGATGCAGAACAACAAATCTGCACCAGTTCTTCTGAATAGATTACAGAATCCCCCTCTGAATAATCTGGGCTGAAAGGCATGTCAGGTGGTCTCTAGTCCAGCCTCTTGCACAAAGCAGGGTGAGCTCAGACCAGGCCACTCAGATTTATACTGTCAGGTCCTCAGAGCCCCCAAGGATGGAGCCTGCACAGCCTCCCTGGGCAACCTGCCCCACCACCTGACCGTTCTGCACGAAGATGTTTTTTGTCATGTTTAGTCTGAACCCCTCTGACTTCTATCTGTGTCCATTGTCTTTTTTTCCTCCCACCATGCACCACCCTCAAGATCCTGGCCCTGTTTTCTCAATCCCTTCCTCACAGGAATGGGCAGGCTGCTGTTAGGACGCCCAAAGCCATTTCTTCCCCAGGCTGAACCAGCCCAGATGCCTCAGGGTCTGCTCACCAGGCAGGTGCTCCAGCTCCTGACCGTCCTGGTGTCCCTCTGCCAAACTTCTGACATTTTTTTCAATCTTTTTCTCCTACCGGGGGGCAACAAAACTGGACACAGTCGTACAGATATGGTCTAACAGGTGCTGAGCAGAGGGGACGATCCCTCTGTCCCCAGGAGCTGCTGGCCGTGTCCCCGTTGGTACAGCCCAGGAGGCCACCGGCCGCCTCTGCTGCCAGGGCACTGCCGCTGGTGCCCAGCTCGCTGCCCACCAGGCTGCCCTTGCAGCCCTTGGCATTCCTTCTAAACTTTGACTCTGGCTGAGCTTTGTCATTCCTGACACCACCCCTGTGTGCCCAGGCAATGTCTCTTAAGCTCCTCCTTTTTAATTCCTAAAATTGTGTTTAACTGCAGTTGATCAGGATGACTACATACTTTTAGAAGTAGTTCAAGTAATATATTGGGTAGAATTCAGAATTTAATGAAAATCTCATCATGATGAATGTTAACATTTTGTCAAAAAATTCCCAAAATTTAATTTACTTTTTGACCAAAAATGAAGGCGGGGGGGCGGGGGAAATAATCCAAATTTTCATTTGCAAAATATTCTATCAATTAAAGTAACAACTAATTTTGTGGTGTAATTCATAGTGCAGTTACATTACAGACTGGTTTCCATTCAAAGATCTCAAGTGTTTTCCAACCAACTCATCACACATTTTGCAGCAGGAGTACAAAAAGTGGATGAGAGTGTGAGCCTGGTGCAAGGTCACATAGTGTGGCTGCATCCACGCCAGGCACGGGGCAAGGTGACAGTCTGCCAAGTCCTTGTTCTGTGACTTATAGATAGTATCATCTTTTCTCCAGGGATTATGGCAGGACTTTGTTACAGAACTTTCTACTGAAAGCAGTATTTTATTCAGCTTAAAACCTCAGATTCTCATCAGTATCCTCCCATAAATAGAGGAAGAATGGCATCTCTGTGTCAGTACAACCAAGATCTCATTTATACTAAAACATATCAGATTACTATAGGGCCAGAATGTGCACAGGTATCACAGGTGAAATGAACAGGTGCTTTCTTGGCAACTTGATAAAAAAAAAAGCAAACTAGGTAAGGGTTGGGAGGGTGTGCATTTTTTTAAAAAAAAAAAAAAGAAAGCCAACAATTTCTGAGAAGTTTTAAAATAGAAAATGAAAATTATACATTATGTAATATAAAATTTTGTCAGGTTATAAAAACAATGCAGCAAGCAATTCTTGCTCTAATATGGAGGGGGGAAAGCAGGCAATTATACTGCTTTCCCTTCAAGACTCATGCTGCATCCTTCCTGCTGGACCATCTTCCTTCCTGCCGGACCATTTTTAAGATGGGAACAGCAACTGCCCAGGAAGGCTGCGCCACTAAGGAGCTCATTTACAAACTCCAGAGGGAGGAAACAACCTTGTAGACAAACATTAGCTCCCTTTTCAACTCTGCAGAACGACTGTTAAGCTTTCACACAACTATATCAATTAGCAAACAATAGTGTGGTAGAACATTTTAGTGAAGCAGCACTTGCATCTCATGGTCAAGTACATGAAACCTACCATGGCACCAAAGGTGTTAGCAGATCCTTACAAAGCATTTATGACCAAGCGTATTTTTCTAAGTTAATTAACTTGACTAGGCTGAAAAGAGAAAGCCAACATACAAATCAGTATGTTGTGCCAGATCAGTAATATAGCTTGCTTTTTAAGTGCATGTCAACAGAAAAGCAATTTCTGTTTACTTCTTTAACCTACAGATAAGTAATTACAAAGAAAGTCTTTCTCTTATAAACGTCCAAATGGGAGAAGCCTGTAACAATTATTTTCAAAAAGGTTCTCCAGCTCTCACACTGTTGGACTCTATTTTGTTGACTTTAAATCACCACAGTTGAAACAGACTCTAGTTCCTGAAATTTTTCCTACTTGTATTTTAAAACACCTGCCTTAATCTTGGCACAACCAGGAACTGTATAAACAGGAGGGAAGAAAGTATTATTTTCTAAATTATAACCAACTTCTACAAAAAAAGAAAATATTAAATGTTCTCAAAATCCAGTATTTTAGAAGTTTCAAACATAAAATAAAATCTCCTACCACAGACAAATACACAGGCAAAATTGAGTTAAATTAAATGTTGCTTTGGAGAAACTAATCCCCCCTCTTTTTATTTTTATTTCCCTCTACAAAAAACACTTCCACTTTCAGTATCAGCAACCATTGTCTCTAAATTTTCTTTCAAAGACATTTCCCTACAAGGTTACCAGCGACAAGCGAACACTCAGCCAACAGCTTTGACAACATTATGGTAAATACAACTATTTGAAAGACATTAGTAGGTTAAACCTAAGACCCCCCCAGTAAACAGCTTTATTCCATCATTACACAGTCAATAAAGTCCACACTGAGCCCAGTGCAGCGCTACGTTGTACAAACAACCTTTTCACCACTTGTTGCTTCACCTTCTGCTTGAGCTACTGAGGCGGCATGGGAGACTAAAAGCATAAGGAGGTTAAGTAGGACTAGACAAAAGGCTGCAAAGCTCAATCAAGGCAGGCGTGGATCACTGTCTTCTCAATAACACCTCCATTCCCCCCGCCCGCTGCCCGTCGCTGCCATCGCTGCACACGCGCTCCAGCTTCCAGCCATAAATCTTACAAAGTCACTCAACTGACAGCCTAATAACATGAAAGAGGTATCTGCAAACAAGATGGTTTCAAACCACTGCTGGTGACCCTGAACAAATCAGGGCCCAGTTTCTTTTGCAGCCTGCGTTTCTCCCCTTCAATCACTTAACCGGGCAGATTGATGTGACACCGCAGAAATAAACTAAGCTCCGTCTCACACACACTCTTTCTCTCTCTCTCTCTCTCTCTCTCCCTGGCTCTCCTGGTTTCTGGCGTTCACTAATGATTAGATCTGTCTGTCCTTGTACGGCAAAAGTCCAATGCTGAGAGTCATTCTAGAGTCAGGGAAAAAAAAAAACAAAACAAAACAAAAATCAACTTCTCACTGTCTTTTGTATTTTCATTTATTATTTAACAATTTATTTTTTTAAAAGAAATATAAAAAGCAAACACAAAAACCAATACAACACATCTCTCCATGAACATAACGGGTCTAAAACCTTGTGAAAACATTATTGTAAATTGCACCCTTTGGGAAAATAACAAGAATACTGTAGTATTTTGCACAGAGATGGGACTACTTGTTGTAATCCCTCTGAAGAACCTCTATCTTCAATTTCTTTTTAAAGCCACAGCAAGTACCTGAACCTCTCCTACCCTTTAATGGGGGTACAACCGCACAAGTAAGAAGCGATTTTAGCATGTGCCCTCTTCCATGACCCTTAAGTAACAAAGACATCAAATATTTAACAATGACTATGCTTTTTCATGGCAGAGAATGACTATCAATCCAGACATCCTAAATCCCAGGCTAGTAACTTCTTCGAAGCAGGTGAAAGCAAAATTAAATGGCTGGCAGGAAGAGTGGCAGATACAGCCACCAAAACAACCAGCTGATGAGCCTCTGCGTGCTGTCCTGTTCATGCAGATTCTTTCAGGGTGTGATATAAAAATATGGGAAGAGCGAGTAAAAACAAACATATTTATTCATTAAAATATTTTTGTATTTATAACATTTAAGTATTTGTATTATTACTTTTGATTCTCTTGCCCCACTCTTTTTCACGGAACCTTACTAAACAAATAATTTGAAGACTGAGAACTTTCTAAGCAGTGCTCGTGACAGAAAAGCTAAACAAAGAAAAGCTGGGAGTTTAAAATATTACACTGATACACTTCAGACAGTTTCTCTTGCTTACAGGCAGCCTTCTGGTTCTCATTCACTAGGTGCAACATTATCGCATCTGGGTAGCAGACTAATCTTGGTTTAGGTCAGCATGAAGAAATAGTGGCTGTAACACCACACCTAGCAGCAACCCATCTGCTCTTCTCTCCAAAGATGGCTATATTTTTGAGTACTGGACTACAGAAGAAAACCCCGCAATCCTAGAGATAGCTGTCACTGTGTTTTTCACCACTCTCTTGACAAGGAAAAGGGCTAGCAGCATAACCTTAGAGAACAAAGCAATCCTCAAAACTGATACTCATGTCAACTTTTGGAAGGTCCTGGTTTCCAGAGAAAAAGGAGAGGGATCGAGCAGCTAACACCAAGCAATACCGAGTCATTAGAGTTACACTTTACTGAAGAGTGTAGTAATATTACGTGGAGATGGGCAAACTACATGAAAACAGACCAGCTGGAGTGCCAGAACTCAGCAGTGGCTAACTTTCTTACCAAGAAGCATACACATATTTTTCTGTACAACACCAGCAGTAGCAGTTGCCTAAAACTGATGGCAACTTTCACGAGGCCAAAGTTGCCTCATTTGTGTTACTGGCTTGTCATCAGTAGTGTCTGTAAGAAAACTTGTAGGATAACAGGAACCGCAAGCTTAAATAAATGTATGCATAACCAGCATCTGGAATAATATTCTACAAAACTTTATCAGGAACCGCTAGCAAGCAATTTAGGATGGGAACAGTCAGCTAGTTTGCTATGGTCACAGGGGAAATAATCATGACGTGTTCAATGCAGCCAGCTGCAGTAACAGCCTTCTATATCATTGAATGCCATCCATGTACAATGAGTTGTGAACAACAAACCCACCATTATCTACCAAAGAAGGCTAACTCCAGAAGAGTCTTATATGTATTTACATTTGTACTCCAGGAATATGTAAGTGAGGAGAGAAAGACACAAAAACAGTTCAGAAGTCGAGGCAGCATGCAAACGAGGACAAGAACATATTGCCAGCTTTCAACTCCCAAGTCTAGACACCAAAGTCAACACAACTCAAGAGCTACTGGGATGATGCCTCATGTTCAAATTTATTGTTTGTTTTCAGTCTTATATCTGAAAGCCTGATGTTTAGGGGCCAGTATTGCTGAAGACAGTGTTGAGAAGTTCTCTCCAGCTAATGGCTCTTCTCCAGCAGCAGATGACTGAGATGGTTCTCATTGCTTGAGTGAGGATCAAAGCAGACTGGAAATGCTCATTTAATATTTCTGACTGAAATTTCACAAGAATAATACTGGTTATAAAGCTCATATAACATATTGAAATTCCTAAATCTTGTGGCTGAACTGTGTGACATTTCTATTAAAAGGTCTACTAAATTTAGAGCTGATGTGACTCCTATGCAACCCTTATGCCTGGGGAGATTTGCACTTCAGTATTCTGATGCAAGTCTGGAATATTTCTACTGATAAATATCTCAGAATCAAGATTTTTCTCATCTCTCTCTTTCCTTTTGTGTATTAAAAGAGAAATCACAACATATCGATAGTTCTTATTTTTTTACACCCTCAGAGTTTCTTTTCTCATGTTGCTTCAGCTGGGTCACACAGCCTGTTTTATACCATTGCTAGCACATGTTATCAGCCTCCCAGTTAGAGTAGACTGTGATATCTTTCCCATATTGTCCCGAGGTTGTTTCTGCCCACTCCCCCCCCCCCAAAATACTGCAATGAAAACAAAGCCCAGAAGAAAGCTATCATGAAGAAAAGAACAAAACAGAACAGCGCACACACACACACACACACAAAAGCCAACCACCACACCACAAGCTCAAACCATAAACCAATGCCACTGTAACCAAAATTGTGAGCAGAAGAAAGTTCCAGTAGCTTGCTGTACCAAAAAAAAAAAAAAAGCTAAGGAAATAACTAAAGAACATATATCGTGTACGCAGCCTGCTGAGAATGCTATTTTTCAAATGTCCTCAGCCCAGGATGGCCTATTTGCTGCTTTGAACTTATTTAATAACATTAAGCAAGAACACTTAACTATCTAAAAGAAGGATCAGTGGCATAAATCAGACATCATTTCACATATTTCAGGATCAAAGCTGTAAGGCAAAATGATTTGTGAGGATGTTTGAACAGCTCTAATATATCACAGTTCCTTTTGAAGGATACTTAGGCATATTAGTTGCCCAAATGATGATTTCTTTGCGTAGTTGTAGCCAAAAAGAAAAGAAAATTGAAACTTTTCATTCACAAATTGGTTTAGTCTATAACCTTGATTTATGTGCAGCATCAAACAAAGCACATGAATAACACCATGAATCTGAATTATCAAAATTAAAACCAGGAGAGTGAATTGATTTTTTTTTTCAAATGATCAAGGCTAATCGAAGTGACCAGCACAGAAATTGCACAATCAGTAGCCAATACAAGTTAATAGGAACTATATAACCTATGTCCAAGATTACATTCATTTTTCATTCAAACTTTTTAAAACCTCTTGTTATGGAGCATGGCCTACAGTACTGTCTGACTTAAGGATAGGCACTATCTGTAGTTTTCAATTTAAAGGCATATTTTTCTTCTTACACAAAACTGCTTGCCATGGTGGACCGCCCAAGAAACATCTGAGTTTAAAATTCTCTAATGAGAAAGGCTAGAACAGGCTATTTTTTTGAGATCACTTCCAACATGGGTCATTCTGTGATTCTGTGAACAATGGCAGCCATAAAACCTCCCCATGCGCTAACAGTGAAGATCACAATCAAACTTTCCAAGCTTGTAGATGTTGAAGATGTAGTTATAAAAAGGTAATTTCAATTTATTCTAACCCCTTCCTCCTCTGCCCTCCCCCACCCCCGCTACCCAATTTCTCATTAAAAAAGGTTAATCCCTCCTTTGGGAAGCTAGTCTAGAAAATACAAGTCAAAAAGACTGATGTGTATCAGTCTCTGGAGCTGAACATCTGTTACTGATTTTCCCTAAAAATACAACATTATCTTTTGTTCTCTCATCATCCTTCTGGACTGGTCTTCAGGGTTTAGAAAGAACTAGATACCAGGTTTCTTTCAAATTTGGGAAGACCTAGGCTCACTGCTGCTAGGGTACCACGCTCAGGGTTTACATTATCACCAAGGATATCAGGCTGCTGTAAACTCATTACCAGCTGGCTCCCTCATCCTGAATCAGTCCATGCAGTCAACATCTACTGTTCATGAGAACAGAGGTAAAAGCCATAGGAGAGGGGAACAGTACTGCTAAATCCAGGCGCTAGAGCAGCCTCAGAACTCTTCCAAACCTCTGGTGTGTGAAGGACCACCCAGTCTCAAATAAAAGCAACAAGAAGGAGGAAAGAAAACCAATGGGAAATTAATATATTTCAGAGAATCTGTTTAATGTTCACAAAACATAATAGCATTTAATGCTTTAAAAATGTCTGTTTAGCCAGGCAGTTATTTAAATTAGCAAGTCTAGATTCACAATTCTAATTTCCTGTGAAGAGGAATTCAATTTCTTTGTTAAAAAGTAATCCCTTATTGTTCTCCCAAGATATGCACACATACACAACCTTAACAGAAATAGCATTATTCAGTAATTACAGCAAAGAAGAGAAAGGTTAAGGAATACCTATTTTCTCATGATCACCAACCCATTAGCATCCAAAACCCACTATGTTCAATTAAAATCCAAACATACTTGCAAAAAAACCCTAAATACTCTTAGGTCCAACATTCTCAATAAACTAATAGTAAGTGCTTCTGCAGGAACCAAACTTAAAAAATCAGAGCTTCTGTAGAATCATTTTGAGACTGTTCTTACAGTTGTTGGCTGTCTATTTTTATGTTCCTATTGTATACCCTTTGACATTGAGTCCATATCTTTAAAACAATTATTGGTGAGTTTGAGATTCAATATGGACTGAAATCTAGGGAAAGACTATTATAAATTGTGTGCATGCTGAATCAAGACCTCATAGGCTCATAAAGTATTAGGCATTCACAGAAACACTCATGTATTCTTCTGTGTACGCATGCACAGAGAAACATGGCATCTGGACAACAGACCTGACCGGAAGTATTTATTACAAATGCATGAGAAGAACAAGAGTTAGGTACAAAAACACATCAACAATTTACAACCACCTGATAGTTGTTGACATATCCAACTGTACTGATGTCACAACAAGCTTAGTGGGTCAGCTCAAGGGTCTGTCTGTTCCAGTGCCCTGCCTCAAACAGCATTGGGTATCAGAAGCTCAGAGAGGACAAACGTACAGTAATACTCAATATACCACCTACAAGCATGGAGGGATGTCCAACATGGGAACTTCCCCAGCCACAGGTTGCATCTCTATGCTTAACCATACTTGACGGATTCTTGCAAGAACTTTTAATACTTATCTTATAACAAAGGATACCACAGCTTAAGTATGCTCACCTAATTTTTTTTAGGTAGACAACACAAAGTATTGGATTTCTAAGGGAAATGAGGTACATAGGGAAACCTGATTTACATATTTAACTAAACAAGAATACACAGCTCTGGTATTTGTTTAAATAACAGCATTTGAAAAAGCATCACTTCCATAAATGCTGTAGATTGAACTCTGCCCTTTGCTAAGCATTGTATCTGAAAAGGGCTTACTGTAGTAGAGATCTCAGCTGCACATTTAAAATATGCCTGACATATGGGGAAACTTTCCAGAAATTAAATGATACTGAAAATAATGACTAAACACTGAGTCAGAAAAAAGTACCAAGAAGATATATGCATCCACTCCATCCCTCCACTCAGTCACGCTAGATAAGATGATGTATAAAGAAAAGATAAATTGCACTATTCCATCGATTAGAAGAATTACAGAAAGGTCAGATATCTAAAAAGAGAAATTATATGCTGAGAAAGAACTGAAGGAGTGTATAGCTCTAGGAGAACAGTTCATATTTTATGGTACAATAACTGAAAAATATAGGAACCTTATCTAGAAACACAGCTCTTTGGATTCAAGTAAAATACTGAAAAACCTCATCAGTTTGGTTTTGTTTCTTTTCAAATGGGATTGGAGGACAGACTGACTTTCTGCTAAATATCCCAGCACATGAGCAATCTCAGTTAGCAAGGATGCTTGGGAAGTAAAATCCCTCTCAGAAAAGCATCTCTGTTTGACAAATCAATTTAGCACATATGTAATGCTAATTGTTATGAGTCAGGGCTCAGCGTAGAAAAAGGTAGCTGAATCGATCCTAAAAGCAGTAAAGCAATAAGATGTTCCAAGAATGAAATGGTAGCACTATTGAAAGCAATGGTATTTTTGTATAGCTTCTAAAAGACATATTTTTTGACAGATTTTAGGAGGTATACATAGTAGCAAAAAGGAAAGAAGAAGAACTTCAGTATGTTAATATAATAACTTTAGCAAATTAATTTGTTAGTGCTAACAATACAAACCTGGAGAGGCAGATACACAAACATCAGAAAATGTCTGAATCTTTACAAATGCAGAAAAGACTCAAGAAATATTCTGAGCTGGAAAAAAAAAAAAAGAAAAAAAAAAAGGAGTAATTTTAAAATCTGACCTTCAGCGGGCAGATGCCTGACGTTCCTGATGCCAAAGGCTGACCAGTCTGTGCTTGCACAGAGCCCTGAGCATCCCTGAGCCCCAGGCACCCCCAGGGAGGTGGGCTCACCACCTTTGCCAAGGCAGAGTGGGAGCATGGCTTTCTGAGCCGCTCAACATGAGGGAAACAAGAGAGTTACTAGATTACTGAAAACAACAGTGGAACAAGGTGCTGTGGGATTCCGTCAGGAAAGCAAGATGACTGCAGAACCAGGAGAGGAGGATTCCTGATGTCTGGAGCTAGGGGAGATGAATAATGTGAGAAGATAACTGGGCGCTATTACAGGGCAGCTGAAGAATATGAAAAACTTCAGCTGATGGTCTGGAAGAGCAAGATGAAGACCAACGGAGTGCCAGCATCCACTAAGAAGTAGAGACCAGAACCAATTTAGTGGGGAAAAAAAGGCAGTAAGGCAAAAAGACCAGTAGCACTGTAGACAAGCCATGAGAGGGGTAAACAGGGAAAACAGCTTAGAAAAAAATTGCCCTCCTTCCCCAGCACCCTGACACTTCTCCCTCTCTCCAGAGTGGTGAGAGGGCAGCAACCTATAGCCTTGCTCCCATAGGCAAAGAGGGGCAGAAATCAGTGCAGCTGGATGTGAGGTTCTCACAAGGACAACAACAAGGGGTCAGTATGATGGACAGGGTGAGATTTGTTTTCCCCACAGGTGTACAGCAACACTATTCAGGTTGCGAAAAGAGAGAACTGCAGGATTTAAGCTGACTGTGCAATCCTAATTCAGTTGTCTTGTGCAGATGTATCATGGTAGTCTATAAATATAAAACACCAGTCTTTTTTACATAAAATTTCACCCACACAATAGATTTTGCTTGCTTAACAAACAGTCATTTCATATTTTGTTTATTTTCAGCATTTGTTGTGAAAGCCTTGGCTTCTTCGCTCTGTTACCCTGACTTCTCTCTGACAAAGCAACTCCTTTTTGGCTTTTCTTCAGTGTCCCATCAACAGAATAATTCTGGTATATCAAATACAGCGGCCTACCAACATGCATATCCACAAAAGGACTAAATCAAGGTTGCACAACTTACCTTAATTATGCCTTCCTCCCCTCCCCACCCCACACCACCTCACCCCCAGTTTCTCAGTGCTTGGGCTTTCTGTCTCAATAGTGTAATCAGCATTGCCTTTTGTGGTTGATAACTGAATATCACTGCAATATACTGAAGTCATAGCTTCTTTATTTACCATACATTTCATTTAAGATAAAAGTTGCATTGAGATATGAAAGAGAAAGGATGAATAAAAACAGTAATTAGAAATGTAGATTATATCCTTCCAATCTACACACAAATAACATATTAGAACAAGTATCATGACTACTCAATGGCATCACAGTCTTCGGAGCACATACCTATAAAGAAATTAAAAAGAAGCACTACCTTTTAGACTTTAATGGTATAAACAGAATAGACTTGCAAAGAATGGGAGGCAAACAGATGGACAGGAAACCCAAGAAAAAACCCCCGCACACCCCAAAATCCCCCAGAGCAGTTCACTGGCAGAACCAGGTCTCTGCAGTCCCAGCCCAGCGCCGCCTCCCCCTGAATCACAGAGTGGAACCAAATTAACATGTGGGGCTTCCGTGGAAAAATCAGGGATACAAATCAAAGTCTCCTTTATTTTAATGTATTAACAGTACTAAAATTGACTTTCCATCCTAATGTACTGGTATTAAACTTATCATTTTATCATTAAGATTATTGTTTTCCCTACACATTTGCAATAGCATCCATCATGATAGTATTGGAGAGCTTTCAACATCTCCATTTCAGTTAAATGAATTGCATAAATTCTCCTGTTTCCACAGAGGACGAGAGGCACAGTGGATAAGAGGTTCTTAGCAGGGCTTCTGTAAAGGTAAAGATGCATAGACTTTGCCTAAATCTGATTCATTATCTTCAGTAATACCAAGCAGCAAGTATTAATGTAAAATCTTTTTAAAGAAATCTTTACCAGCGAAGAGGAGTATGTAACTTAGGCTGTTTCTATGGATTTTAATTGATTTTTAATCTGCTGATGGTGGACCGTAAATAACTGCTCAAAGCACACAAAAGTGCTAGTCAATAGGAAGTTTTATTAGTTTGCTTTCAGAGAATTATAGCTATGATCGAAGGACTCTGAAGCAAAAGAAAGTGGTTCTTTTTTTTGGTTGGGTGGAATAGGGCCCTAATTCATTGGCAAGGCAGCCAGTAGAAGCTCTTGTAATACAGCACACCTCAATAACAAATCATCTCACAGAGTTCCAGAAGAGTTTCTAAAACAAATCAACATTTTTTTCCCCCTCGTCTCCTGTAGTGAAAGGGAAAGAAAGTGTTGTGCATGTAAAAATTCACTTTTTTCCACTACCTTTCATCCCGTAAATGTCCTACTGCTTGTATTTTTACACAGGCACACCCTGCATGTATTCCCAACACCACATTCACATGTTTCTCTTCACACTGATAGTCTCGCTGACCTTCAGGTTTCACTGTGTACAATGGAAAATTAGTACCCCTGAAATGTTTTTCTCAGATGGCATCCAAACCTTCTCCCTTTCCACATCCCCCTAATTCCATTCTGCCATTTTAAAAGAGGTAGACAAGTAAATCCAGTTCAGAAGACCTAGGCCAAACACACACCTTATTTTTAGTGAATCCATCCTACCAAAGTAGAAGAGGACAACAGAGCACGCTTCTTCAGAAGCAGCCTGAGCAACACCTCTGCTGCTACCCCTCCTCCCCAGCAATGCACCCAACGATAAACAGCTCACAGCAACACATGTATGCAACATCAACACCCTTGATGTTTTGGAGAAATCCTGGGAATAGTTATCTCATGCTACACTCTTATTCCTACAGCTTGGCGCTAGATATTTACGTGACTCACCCAGAAGTAGAAAGTAAGAGAACAGTAGGCAGCAGAAGTGCAGCAGAATACTGTCTGTTCCACCAACCACCACAGACACTTAGGATGTTGCTTCAGCATCTTGCCTATAATTTAAAATGATTACCGAAGAAGTATTTACATACTTCAGAGGTAAAAAAAGCCAAACTACAACCACAAACAACAGTCCATTCTCTAAGCAAACCTAAAATTTTGTAAGGAGGGTGACACCATCATCTTCTGCTCATCTGCTCACATTAAAAAATAAAAATAAAATAAAATAAAATAAAATAAAATAAAATAAAATAAAATAAAATAAAATAAAATAAAATAAAATAAAATAAAATAAAATGAGAAGAAAGCTCGTCACTTAAATTTAAAACTCACAATAGGTTAGCACAGGAGAATGAAAGGAAATGGCAAAAAATGGTCATCAAAACTACATACATATCAAACATGGGACCTTTCTTGGAGATGACTTTAGCAGACATAAAGCACACCCAGAAATGACTCACTTCACTGTGCAGCCTTTAAATGGTCAACTCTACCTGATTCATAGGCCTTGCGCATTGTCAAATTTGTGGATTAACTGCACAGCAGTGCAAAGCTGCCTGAAGTCACCCTGTGTTACTTGTACCACTCACATCATCGTGATAGAGTAAGTATCCGATTACACGTCCCTTGTGGTGGTGGAAGATGACACACATTTTATCGCATGTTAGAAAGGCACAGGATTCTTCAAGGCAAAAAGGAAATCGCACTACCACAGAAAAAACACTAAATGGAAAATCAGAAGCTATTGAGATTAGAATACTACCCATTTTACCTTCTTTATCAAGATAAATGTGTTACCTAATGACATAAAAAGACAGCATCTTGGTTTCATGCCTAATTTGAAAAGAAAATATTTCACATAAATAATATTTATGAAGATACAGCTGTCCTAAATTCCTTGAGGGTATCGTGAGGGTCTACGCATACTTCAAATGTGAACTGCAAAGAGAAATACCGGTGACATCCTTGCATCCTTAGATAATTTGCCCTATGGTACCATACTTCCTAAGAAAATCTTTTTATTTGGTCATTGTTACTAGATCTTACACACAAAATTAAGCCCACAGATTGCTCATGGAAGTATTTACTTTGGTGATTATCTAAGTGCCATGATCAGTCAAGAAGTGTTATTTCTGACTCGAGAGTGGTTAACACATATTCAAGCGAAGCATACCACATGCAATGCCAACTGAGATATTTTCCAGGCAAAGGCTGATTGTGCCAAAGTTCCCAGCACTCTTAGGGCTGGTAGCTGTTGCAATGATCACCACACAGTTCCCAAAACCCTCCCAGACAGCGAGTTCCTTGACCGCACATAAGAAAACCAAACTCTTGGGATAAAATAACTTCCTAATTACATTCTGCAGTGTTTGACTGTCTCAGGTTAATTCCTTGGATAGATTCATACCCATAGAGAGGTGCTTCAGCAAGACAATTATTCTTCTGTTCTGTTTTGACTACAAAATAAATGGTTAAATCCACTAGTCACTGGCTCATAAAACAATTTGTTGAAATAATGAATTCAAATATACTAATAGGATACAGAGGTTCACCATTAATTGTTTAATCTATAGCTGCTTAATACTGTACTGAATTATTCCCCCCCCTTTTACCCCAGCTAGGAACTGACACAAGTACAATAATTAAAATAAATTTCAACACAACCATTTGGAAAATTGCCAACATTTTTCAAGAACTTATAATTTTCTTCCTCTCCCCTTTCCCCAAGATAAAATGCAGTTTTGACATCTTCGTAAAAAACACTTGCAAACTGTTACTTACAATTTGGGGGGGGGTGTGGAAATCACTGTTTTAATAATGACCTTTCATCTGTCCTTGATTTGGAGGGAAAGGGTGGGGGAAATTGGCCACTTACAGAAATAATCCTACTGGGCTTTCGTCTCACTGATTGACAGCCTCATGTGGCTAAACACATTCACAATTATAAATAAAAACTACCGCTCTCAAAACAGCAGAACTTATCCTCCATCAAACAAGATATGCTTGGAGCAAGTATAGCTTTTAGTGAAGATGGTGAAAATGACCTTTGAAATATGTGATAAATATCAATTATTCTGTATTGTCCATCTCCAGTCACATTTGACAAAAGGGTATTCCTAGTTATTATTTATGTAATAATGCCCAGAATCACACAGAATCACAGAATCGACTGGGTTGGAAAAGACCTCAGAGATCATCCAGTCCAACCCTTGGTCCAACTCCAGCTAAATACTGGACGTATCATTGTTATAAGAATGAAAAGCACATTAATAAAAGCAATAGGCTCTCTTAGATTAGAGATTATATCTGAATACGGGCTATTTGAAGAAAAGTACATCTACCCTATTACCTGTAGTGTCTTTACAGATATTTTCAAAATGCAACTGATCACTTTACGTCTGCTGTTTAAAGACTGTACAAAAGCAGTGCCTTGTTGGCATTTGTCTGAGCTCACAAGGAACCAGTTCAGTGAGCTAAACCAGCAGAAAATGCTTCATACTGTTGCCCAAAGTCACTTTTCTGACAGCTTAGCTTTGTGGTTGGGCTCATGGTGGGACAGAAGAGCCCCATGCCAGGTGAAGGGGAACTGCAGGGGTGCACCGCCAGTGCAGAAGGTCATCGGAGTGGGGCTGCCCCTTTCTTCCAGCAGCCTCCAGCAGCAGGTATGGGTACACGCATCACCAAACCACACGCCAGAAGGCGACTTTGAGCAACCCTGGCTCTGCTGGTGAAATCTTCTGCAGTCTCTCCCTCGTACCTTGAGTTTTCCACAGGCAAAATAGGTAGACTGAACCATATTGACCTTTCTAAAGGGCTCTGAGACCACTGAAAGAGTTAGTTAAGAGTGCCAATGAAGCCCATCCTGGAAATGGCCAACCAGCTCCCTACTACAGAAGTTTCTAGCGACACCGTGAATATCACACCATTCTGCAAGTGGCAAAGAGGTGGATGCATCATCTCTAAGCTGTGAAGGTGACTTGTGAATGAAGGAAAGGAGGAGAAAGAAAACTATTTCAGATTCATTCATACCTTTCCCTAGACGCTTATTTCCAAAATCAAAAGTCAAAACCAGGGCAATTTGACAGAACATGCTGTGTAATGATCACACAAGCCCCAGTCACTTTGGAGGGGGGAAGACACGCTCTCTTTGCCCTTTGGTGGACTCCCCTAACCACTTCTGCTTCTGTACTGGAACTGCATCCAAGTCACCAGGTGAGAGGACACGCAGGAGCTTCTCATATGCATGCAACCACATGTACCACCACAGGCACTTCAGACAGGCTTCGTAAATCAATTGCCACGTTACTAATAACATTCCTACAAACGCTTCTTTTCAGACAGCTCGTACAAGGTATGAGTTTTACTGTCTTGAAGCAGGCTCAGAAGTTTCACAAGCCTTCTGAGAAAAGGGTAGGGGTTTCCCCTCTCCCTCCCACCAGCACACCAGCTCCCAAACGCCAGGGAGGCACCGAGCCGAGCAACTTGGAACAGGACGCGTGGCAGCAGATCGGCCCAGGAAGAAACAACGCTTGTCTGTCTAGGTAAGATCCCTGCCAGCCTTCCCACTAAAATTAGAAAACAGTCGACAGTACCTTGGCACCTGTCACTTGCTGGAGACAAATCTTCAGCTCTTTCCGCTGCCAAAGGGTGGCATTTTGATTTCTGCCTGCCGGCTCCAAGTCGCGACGCTACCTTGCTATCGGCCGCGCTCTTCGGCAGAAGACCCCTGCCTGGCATCGGCTGCCTGCTCTGCCCACCACCCAAACAGCAGAAACGGGAGAAAGCCGAACGAGGGTCGGCATGGCCTCAAATGGGCAAAACTTTCTGGAGGGGGTGAAACAACTTTCATAGACCACAGATTAAAACCTCAGCCTGGCTAGGTCAAGAAGTAAATTCAGTGTGCAAGCAGGCAGGCTCATAATTCACGCAGTTATATCAATATCACATTTTAATCAAAAGATCTCAACCTCTTTCACATAGATCACAAACACTAAGCGTCACAATATTCCTGTGACAGAGCAATGAATTATTGTGCCCACTTTTATTAAAAGTATTTAAGTTGATCTATTACCTATGTAAGTTACAGATATATCCTACTGTCACAATCTCAAACACATTGATCCTCACAAATCTTCTCTGAAGTAGGGAAATGCTATTTTCTCCATTTTGGATAATTGCAAACTCCAGCGCAGAAAGACTATGTCCAGATGTAAATTATCTAAAAATCCACCTAATCCCTGGGCCACCACTTTCAACTGGCTAGGCATTTCTAAAGGCCTAGAGACACCCAATAAAAAAAAAAACAAAACACTAGATTAGGGAATTAGGCAGAATTTAGGCCTAAATTTGGATTGAAAACTGCCCTTAATGCATTTGGGTACCCTTCGTGCCATAGGTCCTTGCAGCCAAGCATGCCATGGGGCTCTTGGCTAGAAACAGAGGCTGCAGCCAAGCATCACGGGGGACAACCCCCACATGGGATCAGCTGCGCAAGCAGGGCTTCGGGCTGTCAACTCTCAAATCAGCAACCCTCCCTTCATCTATAACTGAAGAAGAAAAGACACCAATATCTACAGTAGAAATAATAGTAATAAAAATTTTCATTGTAGCAAAATGCCCATCCTCTCGGTTAAAGTCCCTATACAGAGAAGTAACTTCTCCAAGAAAAAAAGAAAACTTCCATGTCTTCCTTATAACAAACTACACTGTGAGGATTAGAGAGGTTTACACTGTAGAAATAACACTGAGAGGAAGAAACATAGAGGCTAAGTTTTTTGATTTAATTTATGAAAGTGAAAAATCTCTTGGGTAAAAATGACATCTCTGCTTTTTCTGAGCTACAGAAGGGTACATGTCTGCACAAACATTATAAAGTTGCCATGCTGTTATAGTTATTATTGACAAACCTCTTCAAAGAACAGTGTTTTCTGTCAGATGTGAAATGCAGCATGTTTACACAAACAAAAAATAAGATGATGCTCCTCACCCTACTGTTCTAAGTTTACACTTTATGAAACTATCATTAGGTTGTTATATTACTATAAAAGGTTGAAAACAAAATACTGCTTTCAGAAAATTATACAAAACACACAGGGTTTTATATATATATATTCAGGTCTCATTTACCCTTATATTTGACACAAATGAAAATAAAACAGCATTTTAAGCTCCTGGAAATGACAATATCATGTTATCTAGATAAGTAACACAAAGCTATTATTGAAATTCTGATAGCATTTACTTTACTGGTAAAGGAAAATTACCTGTAATGCATAGTTTAAATAATTACTTTTAAACAAAAGCTTCTTTTCTACATCGCTTATTTATCTTCTGAGACCAGCTCAGCAGGGATATGTATTTTATTAAAATTGCCTTCAGACTGCTAATGGCAGGGTGTGTGTTTGCACAGGAAAAAGGATGGCCGTTTGACTCCCGTTCCTAATATTGGGAGTTGGTCCAGGCACTGAAGAGCCAGAACTCTGCTGTGCATTTGAGTAAGTTAGCAACACTCAGCTTGCTAATGATACTGGCGACAGCATTTCAGAATTATGGGTCAGACCAACTGGAAAGCTTATAATTGTGCTTGCAGCAACAAAAGAAAGCTGTTCTGAAATCTCTTTTATTGATGTTTCACTTGATATCAAGTCTCCTGACTGGAAATTATTTTGTAAGCTCATGCCCCATATTTCCCTGTGCTCTTTTCTCTCGTGCTCAACCTGGGATGTTCCGTGTGCCACATCAGGAAATGGTATAACAGCTGTGAGCTACCCTGTGGTGAGTTTATGTGGCAGATAACCAACACAAATCATCCAGGTAACTTTCTGGTAGATCTTGTTTCCTCTCAGAGGAAGCCACAGTCAAAATTTGCTTTGATCCACGAAGCGTAGGCACTGAAACCTGAAGTCCTGCTTCCGGAGAAACGATAGAGCAAACACACACCCGCACCCATGGCTGCAGCTACAAGCCCGGGGCACGACAGGTTTCACCTGCCCCATGGCAACAGGGGGGTCCAGCTCGGTTTGGTCATTTCTTTCCATCACCACCACGCCACCACCAAGCGTGCGCATCTGCATTCCCACATCCTTGCACTGAGGAAGTCAATTTGCTTGATTAAATCATTCCATATTTATATGTAATTACTTATTCACACAGTTAAATTATTGTGTTTAACATCTTTTTCTTTAAAGTGATTAAAACTCTAGAAATCAAAACCCACAATTTTTCACATGAGCAAACACTACAAGTGCTACTTACACTTCAGAACTGAATTTGGTAAATGAAGTTGTCTCTTTCCTTCGTTGAACAGGTATCTGACTGGAAGCAGAAAAACGAGACAAAAACTTCCTGGAGTTTTGTAAATGACTACAATATTGGCCAAAGACAGAAAGCAGGATTTGTCCACTGCATTGACGCAGTATATTTCAGTGAAGCTTAGCAGCTCCATGGAGCTGACATTTGCTGCAATTTTAACTAACTTGTGAGTTAGTTAAGGAAAACGACAAAAAGTGTTCACTAGTTGATTTTCACAGGTTCTGAGGTGCCCACGCACCATGTCAGCTTCAGAAGGAGACTTACTCATCACCTCTGAAAAACAACCCAGGTGCACATTGTTTCCAGGTACACTGGACCAACACCTCCCAGCAGAAAGCAACATTACTAAAACACACAAGGAAGGCTGGAAAGCCAGATAAAGCTCTTGACTCTTCTTTTTTTCTCCAAATAAAGAACATTTCCTCTTTCAGAAAATGAAAATCTTAACACCCACACTTAAGCCTCAAAGCCAAAGAAAGGCAAATCTTTTCAGAAACCCTGTCCCTCAGCTGCCCTCAGCCCCTAACCAGATACACCATGGCTGCTGAGATCCTGCAGACCAGAACTGGAAACAGCAACAGGACTTCCCACAGAGAAGCATGAATGAGCTTTTAACTACTGATTCACTTATTCCCAGTATCTGGTTTTCAGAAAGAAAATCATGCACCTATCACTACGTGTACCCATGTGCAGGCCACACATAAAAAATAACTTGTTCACAAGAGGAAGGCAGAGGAATCACTTGCCTTCAAGGGCAACTTAGCAATGCTTTGTAATTAGGGGAACTTCTTGTTTTAAAAAATGTGTTTCTAAAGAGCAAGCAAAATCATTAGCAGAAAAATTACCAGGAGTACTCTGACCTAAAGAGGTAAAAAGATTCCAGCCACCCACATATGAAATTTGCTCATTTGTAAGAAGAAATCAAAAACAAGCAGATAAGCCACCGTAATACAGTTTCAGATCCCAAGCAGATTGACCCAAGGCATTTTTAGGTTTACAACATTTCTCCTAGGGCCACCTTCTCACTCCCAATGTCCTCAGCAGACCCAGCAACACTGCTTTTAAAGTCACATAATTTTCATTGCTCATCATATATAGGCAAGAGATTGCCACCCATCCCACCTAATGAGATAACCAAATCCATCAAGATTGCTTTAAAACATCTGGTCTAGGTTGCAGTGAAACTTTTTTTTTGGTTAAAAAAAAAGAGAGACACAAAGCAATAGTTTCTGCTTGTCAGAATGGGACACGTGAAAGGACATGTTTTCTGGTGCACTCAGCTTCTTACCATTTCCCATTTGGTCTCATTTTCATGGATGTACCACACTGGTGGGTGTAAAATAAAGAGTCGAGAAAGAACCTTATCCTAAGTCTCTTCAGTGCTATAAAATCATCCTAACTCCTTCTTAGGCAACAGTTCTTGCAGTTGAAACCCATAAAGACATAACAGTAAGCACCCTTGCATATGAACACTCCAATAAAAATCACAATATGATGTGGACTTACTTATTTGATGCAAATAGGATACTCTTTAGACCTGATAGGTCTAATGATCAATCACACAGAGGTATCCACTAACAAGCCACTCTTGAAGACAAGCCTCAGCCATGGATTTTTACAAAAACTAGCACAAAACAAAACTAAAGCCATCCATGCAAACAGAAGATTCAGATCTCAAAGTTCAATATGACACAGAAAACAAATGATGTGCAAGAACAGGGGCTTCCTCCCTCTTACAGCCACATTCAAAAATGCATGCAAATATTGTGAGCTTGCAGATTACCGATTTAGCAGTTGGTTTCATTTTGAGACCTTTTTGGAGGGGAAGTAATACATTAAATAGCAGTTCCTCCCAACCCACTTCCCACTGTCACCACACAAACAGACTCAGATTCTCAGGTTGACCAAAACCATATCTGCAACAGAAAATGGCATTATAGTGCCTGAGGACATTTATATAACTTACCAAATCAGAAAAAGAAGAAAATCTGAGGCGAGCATACAACCTCAGACAACCCTTTTCATTTTTTCATAGAGCTACACTCTCCAGCCTACAATGGGTTTCCAAATTGCAGACTGCACACTTAATGTGCTTTACCACATCTGCATGGAGGACCAATAACCACTTCTTTCTCATTAAAATCATATAGAGGGAAAAGTCATTAAAAAAATTATACTTTACTGAGGAAAAGGTTGAATAATTTGTTTTTAATGACTTCAAGACAACCTATTCAGGAAAGATACCAACATCCCCCCTCTTTCAATCTCTGGCTGCTTTTCATTTGCATCAGTAAGACAAGTTCTGCCACATGGCTCAAACCTTTTTATAGACTAATCTTTCTACTGTCATTTTTTTTTAATGTTAAATTAAACAGCAGAGATAAACAAGGGTATATATGTCATACATATATTTGTATATACATGAACATGTTGTATTTGACAGTTGCCTTTTCCACCTTTTCCATATCACTTGTTACCACTTTAGCTGAAAAAATCTTCGTAGCAGAATCCATGTCTTTCTATTCTTACTTACACTTGTATTCCAAATTTGATCAGGGTCTATAGTAACATCATGTTTATATGCAAAGGAACTATAACAAGAAATCGCTCTCTATTCCTATTATGTAGAAGGGCACATCTATGGAAATCAAAAGGAGCACATCAAAAGATAATTTATAAATTTGAGAGTTTAATGTATCCTGACAAAAGGCAGTGGAAACTGACGCTGAGCCTGAAGAATTATCTGAAGTCTGCCACACTTTAACTACCAGTTCATAGCAGACAACTAAACTGTTATTACAAAGCACAGAAACTGAGCTTTAATATTAAACATATGACCCAGCACACATAGGGAGACAGCCTAATGCATTCCATTGGTTTGGTTAGAGATGATCTAACTTTTCAGCAAAAAACAGATGCCATTATATGGTTTTGAAAATTTCAAGAAACCAAGAAAGCACTTGCAAATTAAAAAAACAAAACAAAACAAAACACAAAAACAACAAAACAAACAAACAAACAAACAAAACCTACAACAAAACCACACACACAAAAAAACCCAATCACACCACTATCCAAACCCAGAAAATACATTCTTTCAAACCAAACAACACATCCCTAATCATCTTCATGTACATTTTGTCAGGGGTCTGTTAGTAACATACACAGTGAAAACACAAATACTTAATTCTCAGACCAAAAGTTTTGCAACTAAGAATCTATTTTTACAGTGTTGCCATTCAGTTTGTACTGACGAGTTTCCTCATAAGTGCTAGAGACCAAATTATTTCAGATTAGAAAATGATTTATTCTCTTATCAGCCACGAACTTCTTTTGACCTCTGAGTTTGAGCCAAGCTTGCTCTATGTGCCTGCAAGCTCTCAGTCACAGGAGTTATGTATTTCTCATGTTATGTGGTGCTAGAAGCCCCCTTCAAAAAGCAGCACAACTCCTCTATGCTGAGCACTATGTGGATGAGTAAAGGAGGCACTTGTTACCCCACAGAGCTTATTATTCCTACGCCAGACAAAAATGACACGTGGACCCAGCAGGGAATTTCAAACAGTGCAATACTCATTTTGGTATTATTTACGTCTTCTGGACCTCCAAATATTAAGAATTCAAATGTATTCTCACAAATTTGTGGGGTGGGAATCAAGGATTCTTTCTGGAGTGTGCTATGAAGAAAAGGCAGAGAAGCAGAAATACATCAGTTACTCCCGGTTTGAGTAACTCCGTCTTTTAGGGCAGAGTCATTGAAGTCTCACTCAGGCACATCTTATTTATCAATAGCTTTGCCTCAGTAAGAACCCAGGAAAGACAGCAGGGCAATTTATATAATTGATTGGATCAGTAGCTACACCTGTTATTAAGATTACTTGACACAAGCGATTAAACAACTACCTGCAGTTGTTCATACCCTGCCAATATTTTGCCATTTCAGCTGATCTATCTATGATGCATGACTGCCTCAGGCTGAGTGTTTTGGAAATGGTACAACTTTTTCCAAGAACAAGGTTAAAGAATATTATGCTTAAAATTCTTCGAGCTCTTCCTCTGAAAAAAAAAAACAACAAACCTCCAGTTCTTCAAGCTTTAGAGGAAGGTTTGAAATCTGGCAGTCTGGCTGTGGCTTTTGTTCCCAAGAAAAGGCTTTTGTCCCCAGATGTACCTCAGGTGAGCCCTTAGGTAACTGCAGTTTGCAAAGACAGCTCCTAATGAGGGGTGTGTGGCTTTCCTAAGTTGTTATTGTGCTCTCAGCGCAGTTCTCATATGAAAGCAAGTGTTGCTTCTTGATTATAGTGTATTTCACTCCCATCGCAACTAAAAGCCATGTAGAACAGGAAACGAGACTGAAGTAACTAAATGAGTCTTCAAGGAGGAGAGTGCAGTGAAGTTACAGATATCACACAAGTACCTCAGGAAAACATCTCTCGAAATAATGCAAACACCAGCCCAGCTGCCCACACAACAGCTTTGTCCAAGTAGCTCACATGCGCTGCCACCTATTATAATAGTTTATTTATTTCCCAGCCTTCATGGTATTTCTCCTCAAGCCACCCTCCTGCAGCGGGGAATCAGTTCTGCCCCCATCGCAGGTGAGGAACCGCGGAAGGGAAACATGTACCCGCGGTTACACAGAAATGCTGTAAAAGGAACAGGGAACTCAACCTGACTGTGCAAGTCCTGATCCCCGAGAGCCGAGCCAACCCGCTGCTAATTCACATCAGCGCTTTCAGAAACACCTCACCAGCAAGTAAGAAAACACACCTCTTACCTGATAAGTCTCCCAGTTTAAATGCTAAACTTCTTTTCTTTTTATTTTCTTCTGTTTCCAACACTGAAGGCAGGGAAGGGAAAGAAAAGAAGAAGAAAAAAAATACATCAAAGGAAGGGCCACAATTATCTCGTTCAAAACCTTTTTAATATTCACTACAATGTTTGATTCCTGAGCAAAAATCTTAGGGAAATAAGCAAGGTTTCTCCACTTTTCACAAAACCGAGGTCAGGCCCAGAAAAGCTCTCCCTAAAATACGAGATGCTGAACCTGAGCACAAGTCCTGCGGCATGAGGAGGAGTGGGGGATCTCATTACAGGAAAACTAAATTGAGGGAAGCAACAGGTATTAAGGAAAAGATGAGGACTAGGATCCCAGTAAAACAAGGTGCTTATTCACAGAACTGTAGGAATATATGTAACTTTAATCAGAAGTTTGTGCTGAGATGGACAGAAACTCACACAGGAACCCTCAGGGTCTGTAGAGGGGAAAAATTGAGAGAGAGGAGCAAGTGGGAAACTGAGCCACAGTCAGCTGAAATAGATAGAAAGTCTGACAGCAATTTCAGTGGACTTTGGATCATACTCAAAGCAGCAGAAATTTTTAAAAAAATGCAGCAGGAACAGGGAGAATAAATGAGAGGGCAGATTAATAATTCCAAGAAATATTATTAGCACAATTTAAGAATAGCTAGGGAATTGCAAGAGGAGGGTTAGGTTCTGCTCTTCAGGCTCATAAATCCTGGCTTGCTCCATCAAAATCAATGGAATAGTTTTAGATTTACATGAGTGTAACTAAGAACAAAATCAAATTAAAGAGTATAGAGTAACTGGAGAAAAACCAAGCATTATTGAGCGTTCCAACACTGGGAGGCACTCAGATACTATAGTGCTGAAGGCCACGTTAGTAGATTGATTAAATGATTGATCCATCAGTAGGAGATTTGTCCAATATGGGCAGAAAACAGAGAGCTCCAGTCAAGACTACTAATCAGCTATTATTTATATTTTCTGTATGCTACAAACATACAAAGCAGATGCCTTATAAAGTTTGAAGAAATAATAATTCTCAATTATTTTCCACTTGAGATTAGTTCTAACATTTTTCTTCTACATTTTAAAGGTGTTTTGTAAAAGTGTTTTGAAAAAGCTTTTCATAACAAAAGCCCAGGCCCTTCAGGTTCTCGTTTAGATCATCTCTCCTTGAGTCTTACAGACTGATACCAAACACTACAAAGCCTAAACCCAGAGCCATTTATACTAGGACACACACACTGTTTTTCTTGGATGAACAGCTGAGACTGTTCTCTACACTTCACTGCTAGGCTCATTGTGAATTTTGTATATGACAGTGTGAAAGTAGCGGTTTCTTTTCAACAGTTTTATGCTCCCACAAACAGACCAGTTTCTTTCAGACACCTACTTTCACTAATGCATTGCCATTCCGTATGCCATGTACACACTGCCTCTGTTCTAAAAACACAAACCTTAATAAAAATCAAAGCTCTTACTTGAGCTAATCTTTCTTACCTCTTATTTACTTCTTACTTCCTTCTAAAATCACTGCAATTATCACACTGTACCTAAGTCCTTACCACTGGGATTTCAAATTACTCAAACATAATCTAGTTTTATTACAAATAAAAAAATATTCCCCCTAGTCTCCCTTTCATTTCCATGTTTAGTCCACAAAATCCACCCATTTCTAATGATACCTGCAACAAAGCTAGTCACATTTTGTGACATCTCCATCACCCACATCCACACATTTTTTCACTTTTTAGTATCTGGCCTACAGGCACAGGGAAGGCTACTACTAATAACCCAAGGAAATCTATTTAAGCTCAAATTGTAGAGATTTATGTTTAAATAAGTGAAATATGTTCTATCTAGTTCCTGCTCCCACAAGTAGAATTAGATTAATAACTGCAAGTTCAGTTCCTGTATTCCAACTGGTAATCAGACCATTTAAAAAAAACCACATATTTTTGTTTGGGGTGTTTTTGGTTGGTTGGTTGTTGTTTTGGGGGGTGGGGTGGGGAGGTGGTGTTTTGGGTTTTTTGTTTTGTTTTGGTTGTTGGTTTGTTGTTGTTGTTGTTGTTTTTTCTTTAAGTAAGTTTATGAAAGATAAAATAATTTTACAAAGGCCCACTAAGGGAGAATACTGAGTTCTCTGCAGAGATGATGATGTGCTTGGCTGGATTATTTTCTTGCAGGATCTATCCAGACTTTTGAAAGCATAAGGCAACAAGAACAAGAGGGAACAGTTCCTACCATGCTGTGGAGCAGTAAGCAGAGAGCTAAACCCTCCCATATGAAAGGTGCATTTGTGTTTCATATATGAGCATTTATAGCAGCACTACAAACACAGCATGACACACAAAACACTAACTTGGCATTCTTCTATTGGTTTTTGTATCACTGATGACTGCAAAGACACCGATCTTATTCCGAGGTCTAATGATCACAAGCACCATTATTACTATCATTTTATGTCAACCTATTCTTAAACGCAGTTTCAGAAAGAAACAACATTTCATAGCATTTCCCTGGAGCTACAGTGTGTTCCGATTTCCAGTGGTCGGATGCAGTATGATCAGAAAGATGTGATCCAAAATGCTGTGGGAGGGAACTTCAGAAGGTTCCACCAGGGTATTTATTTGAGCATGTTTGCTCACCTTTCCTTAGACATTAGGCTTTTAACTGTATTAAATCTATCACAGGTTAGTAAATAGGCCATCAGTGCATGTACTTCTGACCAAAAATCAGAGCTCCATGTCTTGGGCATAACAGCATTTCTACTTGAGAATTATCATCTGCTGCATAGAGGAAATGGAGCAGAAAACTTGCCTGTAAGTTACCATTTCCCTTTCTTTCCTCTCCCAAAAATAAAAAAAATTAAGACATTGTGAAAGGTTTACAGTAAGACCCATGCAAAACTTTCACCACAAAATGTAAAAATCCCTCATGCTTCATTACAAATCTGAAAAACATGACAGTATCAGCAGACAACTTTCACACAGCGATTAAGAGTGTTAATATGAAAACTAAAGAAAGGCTCTGAGACTGAGAAAGAACTATGATTTTAAGAAAAAAGTATTTGAATCAGCATGTTTTCACATGCTGTGTCCAAGAGTCAGGGAAAATTAATATTTTCAGAAACTGAAAACCATCTCAATGAGCAAGAACTCTTGCAAACCAGTATAAAAAAGTAATTTACATAACCCTCTCAGACAGCCCCAAATGTATGTTTAATAGCAGTATATCTTTATGTGCAAACAAGTTGTCTCAATAGCTGGAAAAACTTCATCATTCAAAACTATTTCAAGGTGGTTCTGGAAATCCTTCCAAAATTAGGCTCTAATTTATTACACCTTGGAAAAGAAGCAACACAAAGTGCACCACCTACATTAACAATCCACAAAAATAGCATCTGGGTTTCTGGTTCTGTTTTTGTGGTCAGCAAGAGTTTACTCTGAAGTAGTCCAACTCACTTCAGTGATTCCACTACCAAACAACCCTGGGATACACATTTTTCTGTTTTTCAGGTCCTAGGTAGCAAACTCTCAAAGGCCGGGACTGTCTTCATGCAACTTGTCCCTGAAGTTCCTGCTGCTGTGGGATTTCCAGTTCCCACCTGCGGTTTCACGGTACTGCTATCTGAAATGCTACAGAAGAACACTTGAGCACCTCTCAAGCTTTCATCTTTTTCTTCAGCATTGCCAATATGCATTTAAGGAACAAAAGTACAGAGCTGGACACTTGGAATCAGAGAATCATTTAGGTTGGAAAAGACCATTAAGGTCAACTGTTGGACTCAATCATCTAACACTACCAAGCCCACCACTAAACCATGTCCCTAAGCATCAAATCTACGTGTCTTTTAAACACGTCCAGGGATGGTGACTCATGCACTCCCTGCGCACCCTGTTCCAATGCCTGACAGCCCTTTTGGTGAAGAAATTTCAACTTGAACCAACAAAAGACTGGAGGAGTAGCTCAAAAGGAATAAACTTCTCTGTTCACCCTTCAGTGAGGTGTTAACACTGATAACCCAAGAATAACAATAACAAGGTTGAAGTTTAAAATATTTTGAACTTCATATAAAAATTAAAAAAAAAAAAAAAAAAAAGAAAAAAAGAACAGGTTGTACGAAGCACTATATGATTTCCCACTCTCATGTTGTAGGCATGTGACATTCGAAAGTAAATGTGTTTAGCCTCCTCCCATCTAACAAGGAACCAGCCTCACAGAGCCTAACACAGTACAACCACCACCCAGAGAAGAGGGGGATGAATTCAAGTGGCTCGAAGTTAAAAAATAACACCCCACTTGAGCGACATGCATGAGTGGAGCTGATTTTGCAGGCAACCTCAGAATGGCATTTACACCCTTCTCTACACTCCTCTGCTCTCACTGCAATACTTGTACAGAAAATTTCTTAAATCAGATATGGCAGAACCAGTAATAATCCATTTACACTCTGAGTGAGCTTGGCTCAAACCAAATGAATTCAAACAAGAGCAGAAGCAAGCCACAGACTGCCAGATTTTTAACATCCTCATATTTTCTAGTAACGGTGTAATTGTAATTAATGTTTACTCTGTTGTGTATTCTATAGTCGAGTCTTTAAAGTCCTCTGGGATCCCTTCAGGATATACAGCACTATATAAGTTGTTATTATCAAATAACAATCATCAGCCATTTAAATTATACAATAGCTACCTGATTATACTTAACTAAGTTAAAGTTCTAATAAAAATGATTACATATAATCTAAATTAAAGATATTTTTCTCCAGTTCAAAGAACTCAAAAGTTCTTTGCATTGAGTATGCAAGTGCCCTGCAACACCTGAAGCCTGATTCTGCAGTAATGAAATCAGTTAGGATCTTTGCTGTTGCTTTCATCAGAAAGGTGATGCTTGGTAAAGTCTTAAATATCTTAACAATTCTGACCTTCTGAAGCAGTAAAATTAAGATTTATTTAGTTTCCCAAAATGATACAGTATTCATCCTTACCGCTAGTATTGATTCTGAAGCATCTATAACAGACATTTTGGCTGTAGCACCAGTTTTATGTACACTGTATGCCTGAGAAGTTATTCCAACATAGCGCAGAGATCCCCAGGCTCACACTAAACCAGTTAACCTGGTGCTGGTGCTGCCAGTTAGCGCAGTGTGGAACATGAAGAAGGCAACTGACCCTTCCTCTCCACGGTCAGACCTCCCAACCTCCTCCTATTCGATGATACATCCACAGGGACACTGCCTCCAAAATATTTACACTTAAACATGAAATAGGCCATGAGATAGCAACCATGAGAGATATCTTCGGATGCAGTAGATTCTGGAAGTGCTGTTGTCAGGCATACTTCAAAACCCCCAAATCACACCATGAGTGATAAGGCACAGTGACATTTTATACATGAACTGTTGTAGAAGATTATTTACTTGGCTTTGAACTGTTAGAAATCACATCTTCAAGCTTTGAATCCACTGGGGAAAGAACTAATTCATCGGAAAGTTTAACACATGAAAAACATGACTCCAGGACTTAACCTTAAAGAAAACCTTGCTTTTGCTCTCTCTTAATAAATACCACAAGACTGGGGGTGGGGTGTGGGTGGATATACATCTTTTCTGGCTGACCTCTGCCAAGTCATTTCCCTTGATTCAGGTTTCTCATCTGTGGAAGGCGGGTAATGGTATTAACCTCATTACTGATGAATAGCGTTGTAAATGGGTCTACATTATATTTCAATGCCAATAGATCATCCTGTGGACCTTTTGGTATCAATAAAAAAAAATATAATAATAATTCCAGAGTCAGTGACCTATTGGCAAGTGATGACCCAACTTAAATTCAGCTGCAGGGGTTAAGAACACAGCCCAGGATCCCCCCCGCAGAGATGGACAGACAAGTCAGAAAGGCCTAATGGTGGCTCAAGCATTTTTGCTGAAAAGCATCTTTCTGTGCTGACTACAAAGGCAGGCTCAGATGACAATGTTCAAAATCTAGTGATCTCAGAAAAGTGCCTAATGTTTGGCTAACGTTACTGTGGATGAACCTGGAGCCATAATTTTAATCAGTTCTGGATTCTTCTGGTTTTTTGGTTTTTTTTGGGGGTTGGGTGGGGAGCAGGGTGGAGCATGTGGAATCTAAGGTTTGATCTGAAATTCCCTTATTTTCTTGTCTCCTGCCCAAAATGTTTTGGTTTTGTTTGTTTGGTTTTTTTTTTAATTGAGAAATTACAGTTGGTCGATTTTTACGGGAAAAAACTACTTAAAACATTACCTTCAGAAAATAACTTCCACAATTTCTCCCACCAGAAGTAGAAATATTTTCTTTAAAAACTGATATTTCAAAACAAAAATGTTCAATTTTTATGTTAAAAATAAAAATAAAAAAAGTTCATTTTCATTTTAAATGAAAATACCTGAAGTGAGAAAAGACTGCAAACCTTTGAGAACTGAACATTAATTCTCTAAGATGTGGGCTAAGATCACACTAGCTGAAGACACCTCTTTCCAGCACCTCAAATAACAACAATAATATGCCACAGACCCTTCGCATACACTCAATGACTTAAGTGGCACTCTGCCAACTTCCACCAGCTGAGAAATCTGTGACAGAAGCCCCAGCTGAAATCAGGGCTCCCTTGCAGGAACCTCTCTATACACACAAAAGCAAGAGACAACCCTCAAAACAGTTTTTAATTTAAAAGGACAGCATAACCAAAAGACGAGAAGTAGAGATTATTATTAAGGAGACCATAAGTGCCTGTTGTAAAGTGACAAGAAATCCAGGGAAAAGGCAGGCATGGATGTCTTGAGTTCTGAGTTCCCAACGCGAGTTGGGAACATTAGTTCCTTTCTTAAGGCCATTTCTAGCAGTCAGGACAGAAGTAAAAATTTAAGAAATTAATAATAACCAAGCGTTTAAGTACAGTAGTCAGATAATAAAACTCCACATATATCAGCTAACTTTTATTTGAAGTGTTACCCACTGGTCTTTCCTGCTTGCTGAAGCACGCGGTCGGTAGGGTTCTCCAGCTGCAGACAGCAGTGGATGATCATACCCAAATGCACGCACAGCTTTTCCCTGAAGCACAAGTCCTCCATCAGCACCGCCTTTGGTTAGACTCGTCTCCCTATAACATGCCACCAGAAGAGCAGGAGGTGCTGTCCATCAGTGGAGCCACAATACGCCCTGATACACCAGTTAGTTACCAGGAGCTGGAAGGCTAAATCAGGGGTGATATCTTGAAGCGGGAAAAGGCTCTAAGAGGTGTGGGGAGGAAACAGGAGAAGGGCGGGGGTGGTATGAGATCCATATTGTTGTTCTACTGGAAGGACACGGCATGTCATAATGAATTACCATTAATTTGCACCAGCAGTACAGTTAGATTGAGACCAGCAAGCGACAATGACAAACAGCACTTGCAAGATCACATAATGAGGGGGCAAGGCTGTTTCACTGGAGCCGCTACACTCAATTAGTGGACAAGGCTTTTAATGGTGCTATGCACAACCAAAGCAATTTTGACTACTTAGTTCTAAGTCTCCCTTTAGAATGAGTCAGAAGCTGAAATAGTTTTGTTTTTTTCTTTTTAATATAATTTATCTACAGAGTATTTGTATGGTAATAAGCTATCTGAAAGCTAGATACATTAGCCTCTGTTTGTGCCTAAGTAATGCCAAAATAAACTTTTTAAAGTAAGTTCAAATAGTATCTATTCCAGCAAATAAAACCAATAAAAAGACAGCAAGCAATCACTACTATGCCAAAAGGAAGGGCCAAATTTGGCTCTTATTCGTGATGACTTAACTCTGAAACTTCGGAAGAACAGTAAGAGTTTCATTACAGTGTGCTCAGATTTAGAGTAGCAGCATCCTTTGCTCACATCTTCTTGCCCTTCTCCTGAGCAGTACATAAAATTTTCTTTGTTTATTTGTTTAATGCAGGTTTTGGACAGCTGATGTTTAGGAAGTATCAGTTGATCCCAAGAAAGTAAAAAAATCTGAGCAAAGTCTGTTAATGTTCATTAAATTTTTCTGAGTTATTTCTACCTGCTTAGCCCAAGTCTTAGTTTCTACTGCTGAAAGTGGAGTTGTACAAATAACTGTGGCTTAAGAATACTTTTGATGGGAAAAAGAAGGTGCTGCCCACAGTTTAGAAGTAAATACTCCTCACAAGATGCTGCTGCCAAACTCTCCTTACCATTATGTCATAGGGATTAAAGTATTTGCCAAGATCAGGAGGATCTGAATTTAAATTAGACATGATTAGGAGCAAGGATCTCTGTATGCACCATATCCTAGTATCTGCCCTAACCACTGACACATCAGGATCTACTCATCAGTCACTCCAGCTGAAGCTCTGCATAAGCACTTATATTTTCCTTGGGATAGGGAGCGGATCCCAGTTGCCAGTTTTTCACAGGGATCAGCCTGCTCACAAACCTATAGAATTATTCTGTTTGTCCCTCCATGAACATGTATGCATGAGTGTATCTATATACAGACTAAAAATGGAATATGAGAAGAGGAAAAACTACATTCAAGACCTTTCTTCAATTTAGGAAGAAAGAGGATATGAACACTGATCTCCTACATGCCTCTGAGCAGTCCTCAATGCTACGCTCTGTAGTTACCGAGTCTCCTTGGAAATCCCAAGAAGTCAAAATGCTTTGTTTCATATGCATTGAAATGAATCATTTTGATGTTCAGAATTTTATTTTCATGTTTATTTTGGCTGAAATTACTTATCAGATTTAACCCAAATTTCTGAAGAACTTCAGCTGCTTAGAAACTGAATTTTTGGATGCATAAATTTGTTTCTGTGGAAAAAACCTCCACCCAAACATGCAATGTTTCAGTACTTCATTGGGATTTCTTACAAGTGGGTGAAGTGGATTAGCAGAGTGGGTTACAGTTGAGAGAAAGGGATTCCTTATCAAGAGATTGTTTATCACTCGCACTCTTCTGTATATGATCTAGCACAAAGCTGGATTTTTCCACTGGCCTCTGAAGCACCAGGTACTGCCCAGTTTTTGTGGCAGGGTACCCAAACCGACATAGCACACATCTGATGCATTAAGGACACAAAGTGGATATAGGCTTTGCCTAAAGCACAGAACCAGGAACATTTTAAACTGCTTCATTTTTCAGCTCCAGTACAGCTATGTATGTATAATTTATTTAAGATTTGACTCAGCAGGGTAGCCGGTTGCAATCAGCATATTGTTTTTGTGAAGGTTCCCCCCTATTGCCCCTTAAACATATTTTAACTGTTCAGTATATTGGCCTTTTGAATTTTTGTTTTCATATACCATGAGCTATTTGAACATACATTATTATATACTAATCATCGCTTGTCCAATTTTTTTGAGTCTTACAGGCGACAGCAGAGAACAAGAAATGCAATTTAGTTAGAACTTCAAAGCAGTGTTTCGTTATCATCCAAACTGGGGCTCTTTTATGCTTCTCTCACTATTTGGTTTTAAAAGTGAAAGGAAACCAGTTGCTGAAATTTGTTCTTTCAAATTTCCACCCACCTCCTCCTCTCAAAGGAGGGGCTTTATGATAATAGATAGGCTGATCTTGAGATCAATCACAGATAAAGATGTATTTACTGTCCTCGGATAGTCCTAGTATTGCTTACATTCACATGAATTAAAGATTGCCTAAATCCTGCCTCTGAACATTTCCAAACTTTAAAAAGATAGAGATCTATATTTGAATTTCATATCCATCTCATATCTCTATAGTAGGATGAACAAAAATACCCAATTCAATCACACCTGAACTCTATAAAAACTGGATCTTCCAAGATTTGATGTCATCCTGTGGACTTGTGTACATAATGAACCAACCCTGAAAAACTAATGCAGAACAGCTCCACTCCACACTCACCCTTATTCCTTTTCAGGAGTGCCTTTGTATGGTTCAGGTTTGCTTTTGAAGTGGATTAAACTAGACTGCCTATTGCATTTTTAGTGGTGAAGTAAAGTGCCCACAACAAGAACTAGTGGAGAACAGTGTTGTGCTTCAGTACGTAATCAAACTTGTTCAATCATGATCTAATACAGGGTAATCCTGAATAATATGATATGGTATAAAAAGATGCTGTGTGCTTGATGAAAAAAATCATAGTGAAAAAATTAGATGGTTTACGTTGTGCAGAAGGTCATATTACTGCAGATATTCAGAATGGTTCCTTTACAAATTAAAATACACAGATTTGCCATGTTGCCTGTTTCTCAACTTAAATTCCAGATTTGAAAATCCCTATGCTACAGGTGCAGTGGGGATAGCATCTCAGTCAGCACAAGCAGGATTGGCATGATGAACTTCTACTTTTCATATAATATTTCTCCAACCATTACTAGTGGTCCTGGCTACTCCTTCTTGCTCATCCTCTCATCCCTTCCCCCTTTCTTTTTGATCAAACAGTCCAGCCTGGACCCAAGACAACTTTTGTTAAAATTCATTTAGTTCCATAAAAAGAAAAAGAAAAGCTTCTCCAAAGAAAATCTGAAACAGCAAATCCACAGAATCTTTGACAGTTAACTAAGAAACTACCAAAACAAGTAAAAACTATTTTAAACTTTCACACAATAGGAAAAGTTCATCTGAGCAGAGCAACTGGTAGTGGAGCAAAGAAAAAGAAACTGAAAAAGGTTAAGGTTTTTCTGTATGAAAACGGTAACTCAAATACACACTCAGGGGGGACAGTTACACATATGTTTTTGAACGAAAACTCTAACCTGGCATGATTAATTTTGGCCTTAGTTTTGTCAAAATATTGGAGCCCATATGGCACAGAGCAAATAATTTTACATTTTTATTTTAAACCTCTATGAGTTTTTCTTGTCTATTCCCTTCTCTTCCACCACACACACTGGCAGCCACTACCAATACGCCAAATGCCAAATCAACCCTGCAAGCTGGCTGGCACAAGCACCCTACAATACTGGCACACGTTTCCCCTTACATGGGGATTCTCTCTGAAACCCTGTGGCACATCCAAGCAGCCCTGCTTAGCAGCTGAGGACCCTGTCTACCCCAGTCACGTCAGCAACAGGGTGCCTTGACTGTGAATGCGCTGCCCATTTCATTATGCTTAAAACAGATAAAACAATGAGACTTCGCACTGGTGCATCAATCCCCCCTCCTGCCCCAAAGAATCAGTCTGCACTTTAGAATATCTTTGTATCCAGCCAACAGAAAAGTATTGCTGCTGCAGAAAGACAGGATGCAAATTGCTGCAACATGAGTAGGGGGAAAAAAAAAGGACAAAAAAAAAAAAAAAAAGACTTCACTTGGGCGAGCTGATCAAACTCCTGCACCTAGACCTTGCTCCACAGAACAATAAGATACAATAAGAGCCTAACTGGAGCAAAAACACGTCACTCCTTTGCCTCTTGTCCAAAAGACCTTCAGTGAGCTGGAGGGAAATCGGGGACATGGAAGGCTTTGCTGACCCTGTCATGACTCAAACTGGTACTCAAGGCTTAAATACTAAATCATTCCCTTTGCTGCCCTTTCTGTGTTTTGTTTGTGGTGTTGTTGGTTTGTGTTGTTTTGTTTTGTTTTTCTTTCCATATGCCATTTTTTATATGCATATATGTAAAGATTTTAATGAGGTATTTTTTCAGAGTACAACACAGCAAGCTCCTTAAATAAGAAGAGAAGTAATACTACTTTTAGACAAAGACCCTAAATGAACACTGGAAAGTCAAGCACACTGTACTGAACCAAAGGTGCATATACCTTTTAATTTGTCTTCCGCACTTGTACATTAAGTTCATGGCCAAGGGTGAATCCAACCTCCCAGTGTGATACACATCCTCTGCAGCTACTGGAACTGTGCCCAGGATCTTCAAAATGGCCCTGATAGCAAGATCAGAATAATACCCCTTTTTCACTTGTAGCAGAAAGTGGTGAATCGCTGTTTGTGACAGCCTGTTGTGAAGGACTTCTGGAGCACTTCTGAGAAAGACAAATTTCTTGAGGTACATTTTCTGACCATGTACAGGCCAAAGGAGCTTCTGGAGGGATGCTGTGCAGCCACAGCTGCTCAGAGGTCTTCACATCAGCACAACATCTGCAAACGGAGAAAGACCCCACTTGCTGCTCTTCCCTTGAAATGTGGTGAGGAGCTCAGAAGCCACCAACAGCCTGTGATGCTGAGGAGATGGGCTGCAAAATTTGATAATACCTTGAACTCCCGAAGTGCTGGAGGCTCCCTGCCAGAGCACACCACCTTGCCAAGGCCCAGCCAAGAGCTGACTGAGGAACAGGTAAGCAACAACTAACAATTTGACTACTCCCTGCCACACTGTAATGGTCAATCAAGACCGCTCAATTGCAACAAAGCTGGAAACTTTCCTCTGTAATAGGCTTGTGGAGAGAGGGGGTAACTTTGGTCTCCTGTAGCCGCACAACGCGTTCACAAGACACAGGGCTGCCTGCCTCTTCCTCACATTACCAAGTTTTTGTTGGAGCAGCAACTCCACCTAACAAATGTAACTTTAACAACAGTAAAACAACCTAATAGCTTAGCATGCCAGGGGGCTAATGTGGTGGGCCATTTAACGCTGCACTAAATAGCCCTGGTTTGATTCTCATTGCCAAGTACTGAACTGAGAATTGCGACTACAGGAGCAGTTCCTAATTCATTAGTTAAAGGGGGTCATTGCTCATAGGGTGGGGAAGAGGAATGAAGCGGGGGAAGTATCAGACAACTCCAGACATTCAAAGTCGACAGAAGGTTGCACTCCTGAGAGATGCAGTATTTAGCTGAAAGCCTGACAAAGCTCTGCAGCTGGGAGGCCTGTGGTGGTTTTACTCAACACTAAAAAAGTTGCCATAAGACACTTGTAACCTGTATAATAGGCTTGGTGGGAACAGGGAAGCTGGGAATGAATGGAAGGTGAAAACATCTTGCTAATAACACTGCAGTTTCGTTTCAACTGGCCCTCAAAACTGTGCACCATGCAGGCTGCCAGCACAGCAAAGCAGCAGCAAAACAAATAAACTGCCTTCCCACATACACCTCCTAAAAGAACCAAACTCCTTAAGAGACCTGATTGCAAAGGAGATCACTTAGAAACTTAAAATGATACCACAAAACAAGCCCAAATTTACCAGGTACCTCTGCAAAGGAAAAGCTTTATTCCCTGAACATTAGAACCCTAAAACAACCGTTTTCTCTAATTTCTGCCATCACTCAGATTGGCCTTGAATTACCTCCTGATAGGCCTCCCATGTGCTTGCAGATGAGAGAGTGTAATGGGGATCTGTTAATTAACTAGAAGCAAAGTTGCACGGTGGGGATCAAACACTGGATGCGTCCTAAAACTCCCACAGAGAAGATGAAATGCAGCGCAAACTTTAAAGACTTCCCGTCATTAGCCAAGACCTTGGCTGCTCCTGGCCCAGACCCCTCCTGTTCCAGAGAACAATGAGGACAATGATGGCAGAAATGAAATAGTGCAGCAAGGAACAAAGGAATTAGCTATTTACCCACAGAGAGAGAAAGGAAAAGAGGGGTGAGGGGGAGGGGGAAGGGAACTCGCTTTTTTCCTAGGGTTTCTGTCTACTTTTAATTAATTTACGGCTGCCAGGGACTTGCACACAGAGAACGCCCGAGAGCATTGTGTTTGAGCACGGTGTTAATACATGTAACATCTACTGTTTACTCCCAGGCAGGAAGGAGAAGGAGCTGGGGCAGAGGGGCAGTGGGGAAGGAGGAGAGGAGATCTTCCCTCTTCACAGCTGCTTGAAAGAGACGGGCAGGGAGGAGCAAAAGGTTATGCTGATCTCTAACTTGTATGAACCCACTTCTGTGCAGGCTGTTATTCATTTTTAAAAGAGCTCCAGGAAGGGTAGATCACTGTGGGCAAGACAAAAAATAGCCCTAGGACCAGGACATCCAGGTGAGGTGACAGCAAGCACCACCACCACCAGCTCCTGAGAAAATAAACGGCCAGGTTGAAAAGGTTTCCTCCAGTGCCCTCAGAGCAAGGCAGGAGATCTCAAGGTGGAGACCCACAGCCAAACACATCACCCTGCGGAGATACCCAGCTGCACTTCACTGTATTTCCAAAGCACTCGCTCTGAGCTGAGTTGGCTGGCCTCACAGCAAGGCTGACTGGGCCAGGCAGAGCGCTGACCTGCCACGATGGCACTGGTAGCTGGCTTCTTCAGGGGTTCCATGGATAAATACTGACCCTGACCTCACTGAGCTGACCTGTGCCCATCCCTTGGACACAAAGGCATGGCACCAGATCCAGAGCTTACTGGAAAGGCATCTGAATATCAGACAGGATACCCTAAAACAACTAAGCTAGCATTGTAAGCCTATCTTAGAGAGGCTGACTTGAGCACCACATGATAATTTGCTTCATCTTAACCTTTCATCTAAAAAAAAGCTTTGTCAGCTGGTTATTTTCATGAAGCCTAAACCCCAGGATGCAAAGCAGCATTGAATTTCTATTGCAAGCCTAGAGGAAAAGGCACAGAGAAGTCATACCACTTGAGAAGAGCCTGCATTAAGGACTCTGCATCTCCACCTGCAAAACCACCAGACCTCAGAGAGCATGGCAATGGGTGCAGCATAACAAGATGAAGAAAGGGGACAGAGCAATTCTCCTGGTAGGTGCTCTATGGATATTTTCTTGGGCTTTCATCTTCCTTGGAGAAGGAACAGAAGAAATAGAGGCTTCACTGAAACATACAAGTCTGCAGCTGATCAGATTTATTCTCAGCCCGGACAGCAGCCTTAGGCAGCCACAGATTCAGTTTGTATTTTGCACATCACTGCTTTGGGTAGGGGATATAAACAGGAATAGAGGTTAAGGAGTCCTACAGCTGGACACAAACCCCAGGGGAGGATGAAGCATTTACACTATTTTCATTGCTCAGAAGAATGGGTGGGAGGGGTGTCAGTCTTTTTCAAAGGTAAGATCAAGTGATACTATTATATATATGTTTTAAAACTAAGAAGCATTAACATTCGGTTTCTAGGCTACCTGTTCAGAAGAATCAGCATGTGTTTCACAGTTCAGCAAAAGAGACAAAACCTTTTAGGGTTCCAGGTAACAAGACCAAAACAACAGTTAAAAGGGCCATGGTACACCAGGTATGCTTGGCTATGTAGGAGAGAGATACAGAAAACTTCCCTGCCATTTGGTCCACGGCGCCAAGCTTGACTCACCATAGGATGAGGGCAGGGGACACTGAGAGAATGTCCTCTGATACCACTACCAGCGTCTCAGCACTGTTCTACACTAGCCAGCTCCAGAGATGGGAAAGAGATGAGGCGAACAGAGGGTTAGGGCACTTAGTATCCTGTTTGGGTGTGCTACAAAGCCAGCTACTCTTCAAAGGGGAAAGCGATGTCTTCTTTACCAGAAGCATCTAATTCCAGTGCCCAATAGTTGAGTTTTCATGTAACAGGCATGAGCCTCTAGTGTTGCCTAAATACCAATAAATCCTTAATAAACTCAACTAAAATATCTAGGAGTATGTCTCTTTGCCCTTTCATTCCTGTCTCTTCCAGCAGCTCTTGCTTCTCCCAAGGACTGCTGCTTATTATTTCGAAAGCACTGCTGCCATGACTTCCGTGTGTGATTACATTGTACTCTACCAACAAGGTCCAGATACCCATCAGACACCCCAGGAATGACTATAGCATTTGTGTCTCAGGCCCCAATGTGGCCCACATCACTGCAGCATTTAAGTGCTGCATCACCACCTTGTACACCCATCTTCATGGCTTTCCTTGTAAATCATGCTACTATTCGCATTTCACAGTTAGATGCACGCATGATCATGCCTTTGGTCAGCTGGGAATCTTGTGGCAAAACTGGGAGCTCCAGATCACCAATACCGAGGTGGCTGTTTCCTCTTCACAAACAGGGTTCTCATAACTATGTTTTAGCAACTGGAATTTCTCTTGTTTAAAGCTACTGGACTCATCCATCCCGGTGACCATGACATTTATGTGTATTGCAGGCACCATCTTTTCTCCATTTTCGTTGCACTGCTGAATCACTGGTGATGCCCAGGGAGACCACAAAGACCCAGAGATCATGGGGATCGTTCGATGGCACAGCAGTGAGGAGGTCACTTTGGGTCAGAGCTGCAGCACATTAGAAAGGCAGTCAGCAGTAAACCTGCTTGCAACTGTTGCCTTTTTGAAGAAAACAGGCATCATTGATTTCAAGAGCAGGCACCACCACCCCCTGCCACCTGACTTAGAACCAAA
Source organism: Columba livia (assembly GCF_036013475.1). NCBI lineage: Eukaryota > Metazoa > Chordata > Aves > Columbiformes > Columbidae > Columba > Columba livia. Next base: position 134,090,794 of record NC_088602.1, on the reverse strand, counting down.
TCTCACTCATCTTGTTTATCCAGGCAGATCTGTTTGGATCCTTACTTTTGAAATAGAAGAAATATCTTCAAATTTTATAAAGTGAGAGAGAATAAAGGAGGCTTACTTTAAAAATTTGTTCAAATTGCAAGCAGAACACAGAAGATTTTAGCTCAAGGGAAAACTGCTTTAACATGGTGCAAATACATGAGATTGATCCTTATAAAAATGCCTGAAGTGCAAAGTAGCAGAGTCCAGGTTCCAAATTCTTTGCTTTTAGGCAACCCTGACAGCAAAATGACTGTGTTAGAATAAATGACTTTTAAAAAAATCTGTTTTATTAATTCATTTGGCTTATATCACTGAGAGGAAATCATCCCATCACAAAATCTGCCAAAAGGTTCAGTTATTATTAGCCTCTAAGATGCAAGCTAATTGCTTTCTGTGTTTTCCACCAAAACCAGCTGAGATCCTGAGGTTCACAAAAAGGATACTGCACATGCTCAGAGATTTGCCTGTCCTAAAGACTTTTAATTACACATTTGACATTCATGTTCCTCAGTGTAAAATCTGTGTTGTTAGGCTCACATCTTAGAGACACTTCGGCAGGCCTGTAACTCTGCACACATCAATAGTCCTGCTGAAGTCAGAGGGACTATTCAGATACATAAACGTGAACTTGCTAAGCCTTTGCAAAATCAGAGCCACAGACTCTATTACAGTGAAGGCTGTAACATTATAGACCTTGTCACAACTGTCTGAAATTACAGTCATTATTGAAGAAATATTCTTAACAGAAATTTTATTAGGAAATTATTTTGTCTCCTCTAAAAGATTATCAAAAGACTGCAGTACTGCACAATCCCACTAGTTTTATAAATAATCTCCTTCTTTGAAGTTAGTTCAAGCCTAGAAGTACTAAAAAAAAGTAGCATCACTTGACTTGTCCTACACCCCAGTAACTCTGTTGCCATCATGATTTCTTGAGACAACAGCATTCCGATACAGTGCATTTTGAAACAGGTACTCTCTGCTCTGGTTTATTCTGGGAGCAGGAGAAGGGAGAACGACGCTCAACACCAGGTCAAGGACTGAAGTTCAGCAAGTTGAGTGTGCTCAGAGCATGGTCAAACAAGCATCAGAGCAGGTTCAACCAAGAGGCACAGCTCTAGCTGACAGTTACTTTCCTTCCCCAAGAAGGACAAGTGTAAATTGATTAATAATTAATATCTAGCCACAGTGATACAAGACAGAAGTGAAAACTGATACAAGGAACTTTTCCAGGGAAGAGGCCAGCACTCCTGTTCTTATGGGCATGCTCTTCAGCCCGATGGCATCCTCCAAGCAGCTGAGGACTCCACCTCAGCATATGGACCTGCACAGCCAGGCTACATGTTTGCTCAAGCAACAGACAGAGAAACGAGCAGCATGCAAAAGAGTAATTGGAAGCAATCACACTTTATAAAATTGACAGTACAGAGATCTCTTTCCATCTCTAACAGGCCAAAATCACTAAAACACAGTCTTAGCAATGCTGCTTTCAGCTTCCAGATGATTTATTTTTCCAGCCACAGCAGCTCACCCAAACCCAAGGAGCATGTTTTACTGGCTGGGTCAGGAAACAGCCCCTCCTTCTAAAATACTTTGTATCTTCAGCCAAAGCAATGCTATAAATGCACCAACATCAGGACAGCATGCTGAATTTTCCCGTAGCACAGACAGGTAGGCCTAAGCTTTCATCCAAGGCAGGAATGAAATGTATAAATGTAGCTACTGTATATATGTAACTACTCCTGCATTTATATGGTCCTAAAGTTACTTTCGGCCCTCTGAAGGCAACTGTGAGGCTGATGTGGCCCCTGGTGAAAATGAGTTTGACACCCCTGGTCTAAGGTTTTATGTGACACATATCAACCTTTTAGGTTTCAAAAGGCTGGAAAACAAACTTCAGAGAACTGCCCCTCTTAAAACAAAATAATGGAAATTTCACAAGAGGTGAACAAACATTGCCAAATGACAGAGGTTCAGATTACAGGCTGATACGCAATCTCACTCTCCTTTCGCTCCACCAAAAAGCTTCTTTCAAACCAGTGTTTTTCCATGAAGAGGTTTTGTTTTGAGAAATACATTTTTAAACAAAAAAATATTTGTTTCCTTACCAGTACAATTGACAATTCTTTTTATAAAGCATTGCCATACATTTGCTTCAGCTAGACATGGGCCTAGAGCTATTAATAAACAGACTCTAATCCTCAGGGTTGTCAGTGCTCACCACCTTGCCCTCTCTTAAATTTGGAGCTGAACATACACATGAGCATCACCTGATATATGCTATATGTGTATGACATGTAGGGGGTACATATAAAAGAGTACTGCGTAACTTTAGTGACTTCTTCAGGAGCTTAATATTAGCCTGTGTCTCATTTTTATAGGGCTGCTGAAACCAAAAGAAAAAAAAAAAAAAAACACAACAAAAAACATACAACACTTACAAGCACGGGGAGAGACTATTAAAGGCAGAGGTCTCTCATATAAGCACAACATGTGATCGGATAATATTGTCTGGATTAGCAGCTTTATAACCTAGCCAAGCCCCAGGGCTACAATTATCTGGTTGCATTAAACTGAAATCACCTGCAAAACCTCACAGTGAATGAGCCTTTGGAAGTGTCTAATCTGCTGGTTCACGCTTGCAAGTGAAAGCAAAATTCAGCGATGGTGAAGGGATGAACAAACATCACAGTGCGAGATTTTCCAACTAATGGTTTAATTTTGCTTCAAAAGTAAGGCCTTTCCATTGCTTTTGGCTCTTGTTACAAATACTTCCCAAATATAAGAACATTATTAAAAGCAAGGAATAAGAAGATAAAAGTGACAGTAATAGCTACTACCAATTTGTATCTGTATTAGACTTTTCATTTCATCAGTTTTGATGCAGAAAATAAGTGATGTCTATTCTAAGGCTGTAGAAGGAATCAGATGAGATGCACAATCCTCCGATTGCCTCTAGCCCCAACTCTTGTCAATAGTTTGGAGGTTCTCAAACTACATTGTGATTTTAAAGAGAAACCTTCCAAAATAATTCACTTGTTCATACTTCCATAATTTTCTCCTAGTCCTTCACCAGGTACCAGGGGAAAAGTTAAGTTATTATTACAAGCCTTTATTTATCTAATACATGAGGTTTTTGCCCCACAAAACTTCTACAGCCTTGTAGTCTATCAAACAAACTACCCACAAATGAATAGTCATTTAAAACTCTCTGACCAGCTCTCATTTCAGGCGTTCATTTCTGTCTGCCTACAGTTCTTCTGATTACGGAGATGGACACGATGAGAACATGACGTGATGAGCTGTTGTACCTTGAGATTTACCAGGAATTTTGCTAGAGGAAAACCACGTGTTAGTGGATGGAATTATACTCAGCTTACACAGATAAGGAAGAAAATGTAGATAAGGCCAAAATTGTGTGGTCCTTCAGTTTGCCTAAACAATTGAGGCTACTCTGCCCTAGCAAAGGCTACCACCTGGGGAATGTAAAGGAAGTCTTATATCTCAGGATAGCATATAGACAGCGAGCTACCCCTCACCCTTCTGTGTATCTATGACCAAAGACACTCCTTAAAAGAAAGTGCTTACATAAATGTAAAGTCATCAATAAAGTCATATAGATGGACACCTAACACTTATAAGGTAAGGGAGAGCAACATGGTTTTGCTACACATCATAGTACAAGAAGCTCTGCTAAAAAGACAATTAAAAGTCAAAAATTACACAGAAAGTGACATTTGAAGAACTACTCAAGCACTACTGTGTGGGAATTAATGGTACTATTTTAACTGGTGATCTCTGCAGAACTTCAGCTCCTCCAGGCTGGAATATGCAAGTGCGAAGAAACTTCTAGCTAAATTAATTTTGATGTAAATTTTAGAGACAATCTGGAGGATGTTCTTTAAAACTAACAATGAAATTTCAAGTAACTTAAACTGAACTAATTGATTTTGGATTTTGTCCACATTGGGAGCTATTTTCTGATATAGTGGTGTGGAGAAATGTTTAACGTGGATATGACTGGTAAATGCTACTACATTTTTATCCTAAACCCATTTTTTTGTTGTTGTTGAAAATTAATTTTTGCTGGAAAAGGATTAAAATAATTTCCCTTTAAAGAAGGTTTCATTAGATCACTGCTCTACACCGCACTATCCAGTTGTGTATTTATGTCATGACTTGCAAAAGCTTTTCAAGGCACTACTAAATGTGCTTGGAACAGATGGGGAAGGTAATGCATGCCATTTTGTCAGCACAGACACACGTCGATTCTGACGCAAAAAGTGACATAGTAGTATATTGATTTTACATACATTTCCATATGCTTAAATAGCTTTAGACTGTATGTTACTGAAGCATTTATTTTAAGTTAACAACACCATTTAAAGTTAGTTTTTTCATTTTATCTTCTTATCAGAATCCATATTTCATTCCAAATATAGCTGGTTGGGTATGCAGAAAACAAAGCGAGAAAGAAAAAATACCAGCCAGCCTTCCTGTGTCAACGTATTCACGAAACAGATAATTCTTAAATCATACGAGGCTTCAAGAATGGACATCATAGCAGCCTAGATGAGTTTCTGGCTACTCTAACGCACCTCACATCTTCCTCATAAGTCTTCGGTATGCTGAGACCCTGAGACCCCGCTAGGCTTCCTCAGGTCCACAAATTCACAGACTCCATTTCTTACTCCCCAAATGAGCATTCCTATTTCCACACACTGGCCGTTTGCTACCTCAGTAAGGCAAAAAAAGGAAATACGTAATTTATTCTCTCCTGAAAGTCCCAATGCCTGCTCACAGAAGGGGATGTCTGGAGCAAATAACAGGCGCCTGTCACCGCGGGGAAGAGCCACGCTCCTGCTGCTGTGACAAGTTTCATCAGACCTATTTGTATGCACACTCCCAACTTTAGCAAAAGCAGCAGTGTCCTCTGCTTCTGCCAGGCACTTACTCAATTTTATTTCTCTTCCACAGTTCAGTACCACTGTTTCCCTTTTGCTCTCTCTGTATTTCTGACCTGAACTTTAGGAGGAAAATAATACATCTCATCTAGACTAGAAAGCAACAGTTCAGTTTAGGTCAAGCTTAGCTAGCAAGACCCTCAGCTAACTCTGTGGCTCAAACACAGCCTGAGCTATAGCTCAGCTGGATATGTCTGGAGAAACAGAATTATCCTCTGTTTAAAGAGTGATGTAGGTAGATTGGCTAACTAGTTCTAGCTAAACTCACCCTAACCATTACTTCCTGGCCACCACCCCAAAGAGAAAGGCAGTAAGAGACATCTGAGCCAGTTGGTTCACAGTCTAGCAAAGAACTCCACAGATTAGTTAAACCTGGTTAATGTTATTACTCAAGAAAGTCACTACTGGACAGAATAAATTCAGCCTTTCAGAGGCTTGTAACCGGGGAGCTGAGCTCTCCATTGAGACAGTGGGGAGAATATTTTTAATCAAAGCAAAACAAGTTGTTTTTTTTCTCAGCTTGCGGACAGCTGAGCCATTTTGGCCGATTTTTTTTTTTTAATGTCTGAGGCAAACACCCAAATAGAAAATATCAGCCAAAGCTGAAATCATTTGGCAAAGATATAAACAGCTGAAAAAAATTTTAGGATGGAAAGCATCAAGTGATCTTCAACATAGAGATAACTTCCCATACCTCCTACTGCCTATTTCCCCACATGCCTGCAATGGTCAGCAACAGCAGGCTCCCCACCAGCAACATGTGCTTCTGCATAGGGCATGAGCAGTCCCCAGCTTATGGGGAAGGTGCTTATGGGGCAGGTTTCAGCCCTGGAGTTCCCTACTATAAGGTGCCACTGAAGCTCAGGACCAGGTAAGTCAAAGAGGGGATATCTGTAGACACGCAGAAGTTAACAACACCTTCCCATCTATGACAATAAAAATAATCAGAAGAAATTAATGAAAGGTACATGCTATCAATATCCAGGCTAGGAGGAAGAGCTTGAAAATCCAGAACATTATTTCCAGACCAAGTTCTTAAATAATCATATATATGTCAAGAGTGTTAAGAATACCTCGTAACAGGACATTTCCAAAGGTACATAAAATGCTGCAGAGAATAAGCCAACATCCATCTGGTGAAGAGGGGTCCCATGGAGGAAGACTGATCCTGGGGTTTGGGGAACCTTCCTTTGAATCACCTGACCCTGGACACTGTTGAAAAGGGGCTGCTGAGCTTGACAGACCCTGGACACGAGTCAGTGCAGCAAATCCCTTAGCACAAACTATCCAGCAACAGCAGCCAAACAAGAACCCCAGGGCCAACGTTCAGCCTCCCGAATCCCACCTTTATTTGCAATGCGTATATACCTATCACAGGTTTTAAGTATAGAATATGCTTCATTTTTACAAGTAATTGTTTGCCTTGAGCAAGTGTAGCTTACAGTCACTGGAGGAAAAGATTTGCTTTGTGGAGTTAAAATCATGGGGTTTTTTCATTAGAAACAAAGGAGCACAAAGCTAAAAAGATTAACAAGTAAATATTTTATCTTTTTCTCTTTTTAATTCAGTGACATGAAAGCTCAAGTCCTTTATAAATACCAAATGAGATTTCACAAGTTTCATGGTTGAGTTTTGAGCAGAGAAATATTTCGGGGTGCAAGACAAATACTCTGTGTTAAGGAAAAAGGAATTCCAGAGAAAATAAAAAAAGTTGACCATAAGCTGAGGCCTTGGTTCCAGCCAAGTGCCTGTTGTTATGAAAGCAAGGTGCTCCACGCGATCTAATCATGGCACTAAACCTTGTTACAAGCCCTTTTACAGCTCCAATATCTGGGTTACATGGAAACACGCTGGAGAGCCTCCTTGTACTATGAAATAAATGTCATTCTGACTGGCATCCTCTCTTCCAGCAAGTAATTTCCCTCTGCTGATAAATCGATACAGCAAAAACAAATGAGAGTGCACAATGGGCACATTGAGGATTACATTTTTATTCATTTCAGAGCCCCTGCAGCAGAGTTTTTTTAAACACAATAGCAGAAAATGATGCACTTGAACTAAGGAGGGGGAAAGGAGAGAGTGCCTTAGAGAGGAAAAGAGCAAGCAAGGAAGAGAAAGAAAGGAAGGGAAGAAGAAAACTCATCTCAGCATTAAGAATACAAGTCTAGATTTTAAAATGCCTGAAGTTCGGGGTGGTTTTGTGTCCAGAGAGCATTTAGTTTGGCTCATTTCTAACTTCTTGCTATCTGTTACAGCAGCAATAATTTGCCTTTCTTTTTTCCTCCCTCCCTTTTTAAATTCTGATCTAACTACTCCATGTTTTGTTTCAAGGAGCTCTTCTAATACCTTCCATCACAGCAGCTGTACTCACACAAAGAGGACACCACCATCATTGCCCATATCTATAATGTCTTGTACCAAAGCAGTTATGTCAAAATATACACCATAGTGGAGATGTAACTACAGGAAAATGCAGCAAAACATCTAGACTTCAGGGTTTCAGCTCTTGGAAGTAATCCAGCATCCAGTAGCATCAGGAGAGATATTTTTAGTGACCTGTAGCAGGTTCCTACTCAGCCCCAAATTAAATGAGATCCAGCCTAGTCACCTTTAGTTATACATGTGCATGTCTGAAACTTAAGGTTTTGCTCTTTTCTATTTACGGAGCAGAATTGAAAAAGAGTCAAACTGCTATTTTTCCTCAGGGCATTTAGCCAAAGAGGGAGCAACGATGGATTTACTGAGGTGCAAACTCCAGAGGTAGGAGCCCAAGGTTTCAAGAAAACGCTTGGCGAGCCCAGATCTAAAGAAAGACTGAAGGGCGCGTCAGAACGCCGATAGTACTGGGGAAACTCTCACACTTTGGGTGCTCACCCACTGCCAGCAAAAAGCCAGACCAATAGCTCCAGAGACTGGAGGCCTCAGCACATCTGCAGGACACCTGGAATGAGGACAGCCAAGGAGGAGCTTGGGGCAAGACACTGCATGTTTCAGTGTAACTCTGACTTGAACACGACCCATGCCAAGGGCAAGAAATCCAGAGAGTACACGGTCCTTGTTCCTGAAGAGGGACTTCCAGCAAATGCAAGCAAGGCATTAGTTTCATCACTACATATCCACTAGGGACTGGACCAAGGTGACAAAACGTTGTACATTTACTGCCATGTGACTGCTGGTTTGTGGCCGCTTTCAGCAGTTCTATGGTCAAGGTTTGAACCAGCAACCTCAAGGTGAGGGGCAGTTGTATCTCATTACTAGTTCCCCATGCCTCATTAAATTTGCATTTATTTGGCTCTCACTGTTAGTGGTTCCTACAATGACCAGCTAGAAATTACGTGCCTTTTTTCTTCCTTTTCACACTCTCCCCCTCCCTTTGTATTTTTATTTTTTTTTTAACTGAAAGGCTATAACACAGCACCAACATAATGCAAAGTGAAATCCTTTTACAAGCCTGGGAAGGCCAAGATGTGTGCCCAGTAAATGTAAGCAGACATGATATCCTTTATAATCACAGCAAGATGAAGATGTGAACTGAATAAATGCTTTAAAAACATCATAGATTCTATTAGATGCAAAAGATTGAAGCGTTAGGCACCTTTTAGCTCAACTTTCATTTAATTTACTGCTTGCTGTACTGTAGTCTAAAGGGAGTGAAAAAATCCTCTCTCTAATTTTTTTTTCCTTTTCATGAGCTGACCAAGGAGATGAAATCTGGGTACTTTAATTACCATTCAGAGCCAAAGGCCTGGCCTTTGATATGGAAATCCCACTTCAACTCCAGCTTGCTGCTGCCTTTCCCTGTCCCCTTCTCCTTCCAATCTCCCAACATGAATTTTAAGTAGTCTTGTCAACACCTGACCATGAAAGCTAACAGCGGCCCGTGCCGCTAAGTTGGTGCCGTTCATATTTTGCTATTATTCTTTTTATTTTATTACTTTTTTTTTCTTTTCTTTTTAGGAGGGTGAGACTGGGGCAGGGAGGGGGGTGGGTTAGAAACTGGCCAAACCTAAGGGACCAGATCTTGGCACCTTCTCATTCCTTGTCCACACATGGGCAGCCGGGCTGCATGCAGCAGCTCACATTAAAGGGTAAAAGAAAGAAGAAGCTGGGGGGGGGTGGAACGGATGAAAGCTGTCATGTACAGTTACCCTGTTATTGTCATCTGCCTGCTGCATGACTCCCAGCTTTGCTATAATTATTAATTGCACTTGTCAACTGTCATTAATTCCTCTTTAGCATCCCTGTCTTGGAGTAATTAGACAGAACAGCCTCACTGCACTCATTGTTTTGAGAGGCCCCTGAAAGAGCCCAACGGGCTCTGCGAGAAGACAACCATCATTAATACAATGGAGCACCTCAGCATTAACCCTTTCAAAGGTGCTGAAATTGGAAGCCATCGGCTCTCTCAACTCACAACTTCCAGTTGCAGGACTCCTGTGGTTCCCCTTTCCTTATGAGGGCTCCCATCTGATAACTCAGAAGAGCTGGAAGCTTCAGGTGCTTCAGCATGGGGCACCCCACTTGAGATGCTGCAAGAAGGCCCAGTCTTCCAAGTGTGGGGACTCACTGCTCCCCAGCTCTCAGCCAAGACATTATCTGGTGCCTGAAGATGAAGGCATGACACACCAGACTGAAATTATCATCTAAGATTACAGAGGTTCACCAAAAAGCAGTTGTGGGACATCAGTGTTCCTCCTCCCCTTACCTAAGGAAAGGGATACAGAGCTCTTGTTCTGATTGCGGCCACTGAGAAACCAGAGTAAGACCTCAAAGTCCAGCGTCACTATCGCTGCCCCCATGCTAGTCCTCCACAACAGACCTCCCACAATACACTTCACCAACCATATTATGCACTACAGCAGCTGTCCCAAAAGTCTCCAATAACCAAATCCAGTAGCCTCCATCGCTGTTACACAGGTATAAGCGACAACCACGATCTGCCTCATGCTTGGCATGTACTTGGCAGCTGCGCAGATGAGGCACGGCAGGGACTAGGACTCTGTTTCCTCTCCCAGATTTGCAATGATGGAAAGGATAAAAGCTCACGTATGTGGAAAAGGTACAGTAAGAAGGTGTAATTCTGAGTCCATGAGCAAGGGACAAAGCAACCAAGTGGGATGAAACTGTATTTCTATCACCAATCCTGAGAACAAAACTGCACTTTCATTAGAAAAGTCAAGCTGTTGTTGAGGCAGGGGGGCAGGAGGGAGGGAGAAAGTGTTCACTCTCTTAACTACATTTTATTCCAGTACCTGACTGCAGAATGGTGGTTAAAGAAATGGGGAGGGACTAGAGCAACCTGTTGCTGCAACAGGAAAAAAAAAAAATCTCTGCAGTTCTACTCTTAAGTTTACGGCTTAGTAAACTCCATTTCTCTGCTCCTAACCAACTCACTCTCCTCAAATTTTTAATTGTAATGCTAGAATTCAGAGTTCTCAAATTAAGAAAGGAAACAAGGTAGACAATAGCCAGACTTTCTTTTAGTGCTGCTTGGGGCCATGCTGAGGAGCTCCCAGATCAGCAAAGAGACCTGCACAGGGGCTTTGAGAAGACAGTGCTGCACAATCACACCCTCAGTCTCACAGCTGGAAGTGAAGGGACCACAGATTTCCCCTCTGCCCGCTCCCCCCCAAAAAAATCCAGGTAAGACTCATATTCAGGTAAGGCAAGCAGTTTTGCCAAACCTGGTCACATCAAATAATGTCTTCAGCAACAGTATTCCTTAAACAATTTATTTTAAATAAAACTATACAGCCCTGGTTTAAAATTGAAACCTAGAATACTGAAGATAAAAAGGAAATTTCTTCTCCCTGTCTGCTAGCATACCTGTAACAACATAAGTTTGTGAAAAAAAAAAAATCCATTAAGTTTTGCCTGTCTTTTCAATGCTTGTCCAGAGACCATCAAAGTCACAAATTAATGAAGCCAATATACTCCAAAAAAAGCCATAAAATGTTAGAGTTTTATTCAGAGCTTCACCTTCTTTGGATCTAGCTTAGTGGCTTGTGATTTACTGAAATAACAGAAAGCTTTGTATAAAGCCATGTGGAATACATTTATAGTACATATAGAACCAGAAAAATCCTTCATAAGCATATGCATCTGATTTTTGGCAGTCTGTGTCCTGCATAATTTGGCCATATATCTGACCAGCAAACACTTCTTCGCCTTTCTCTGTTGTGGCTATAGTCAACAAATGCAAAAATTACACTGATTTTTTTCAAAACGGGGCCCAGTTCAGCTGCATGTTAAGTACCACCACTGATTAAATCCCTTCTGCATTTTCTAAAGACAAATTTCAGTGCCCCGCAAAACTGGCTCTGTCTTCTACAACAACTCATTGACAACCAATTCTTGCTGTTACCTTATTAGCGAGCAGGTCTACTAAACCACCTTTAAATTGCAAGGCAAGGCTGAACTTATCTAAAGGCCAGATTTAATATATGCATATATACCATACTGAATGGCAAGTGATACTAGTTTCCCAGGTAAATAAGCCAAATAATTCTATTTTACTTTGCTAATGGCAGATGTTTATTTCACATTCTTACACGAGCATGCTCTTGGGACCAATGCAAACCAATCCTGACTGCTGTCAGTAGGGGCACCCTGGGATAGAGCTGGCTGAACTCACCGATGATTTCAGGTCTTCAGCGTGATCTGCTGAGACATCTCTGGGATTCAGCCAGAAGCTACGGCATTAGCTCCGGTTATTTCAAGAAGGTGAAAAACAATAGGTGGTTAACAGCCATTCCAGTGCGAATTCACGTGCTTTCTGCAGTGAACTTCTGTCACCAGTGTTTTGTTGCACGGTTGGCAAGTTCTGGCAATTTAAAAGTGCAACATTGCGAGCAGCTCTTTAGCAAAGAGATTCAACTGCAAAACCACACATTCCTCTAACCCTTAACGCCTGACCCTGTACAGTTGGTATTCCCCAGTCACCATGAGCCCATGTTTTCCCCCCACTCCCCTTTACAGATCACACTAGCTAAAAAAAGCAATTAACAGGAGTACAGTACATACAACGTGTTCACAACCTTAAAAACCCACCGATATCATTAGAGATAATAAATCCTCTGTTCCGCAGTCTCTCCAATGAAGAGTGTTCAAGTGATGATTAACCAACAAGCTAAGTGTTCAGCTGCGATCACAGCCCATTTTGAATGGTTTTTGCCCACGGCAAAGTAAAGCAGAAGATTAAAAAAAAACCCTCCCAAATGGATTAAAAACCCAGTTAAATGACCATCTTTGAGGTCATTATGGCAGTAAGTAATATCCATATATACACATACACGTTATATATAAAAAGAAAAAAACCCTCAGACAATCCTTCTCCAGAGGATTACTTCAGCACTTTTGACTTCAGAGAGATTGAAACTGATTCTCCTCAGCAAGCAGCTTTAACCTAAATCAGAACTCACCTCTCCACCAATCAGAAAGAAGATTTTCCAAAAACTTATACTTCCTAATAGTTATATGGGCCTTAATCCTCTTGGAAACAGTTTTAGGTCATTATTCCGGGAGTTATTAGGTTGGAAAACAGCTTCTAGGCAAATGATGCTATTCACAAACCTTTTACACCAGAAATAATGGTTGGATTATTTCTGCCTCAAAAGTAGTCTTGAGGTCTGATTTCTGATTTTCTTTATATCTGGAGTTCCTGAGAAAAGACAGCACTACTTGCTGTTACATTAATAATAATTAAAAAAAAAAAAAATAAACACAAACATATTTGTATAAGGATTAGAACAGCAGTAATGAGAGTAAGTTTGGATTTTAAGTGGAACTAAAAAAAAAAAATGCATTTTCTCTCCTTATTTCCAGTGCTTCTGTATGTTTCCAAGAGCACCTGAATGCTTTGGTATTCCCCCAAAATATCAGTTTTATTTCTTCTAAAGTGTTATTCCTTTTCAATATCCATTGCTATCTCACAGAAACAGAGAAAAATAAAAAAGGGATCTGGAAGTCTGCTCCTTGCACAGCAGTTGAGAGAAGGGTGGCCACACATCCCTGAGTCTGGGAATACCCCTGTTTCCAGGACCTTTGAGAGTACTTGCTGTTTCCACCAGAATTTATGCTTTGCCTTCAGCTGCCGGTGCTTTGCAGAATAGACTGATCACAGACTCACCAGGTGGTTGAGCTCACATAACCAGCATCTAGTAATGAAAACTCCAGTATTTGAAAATACAGAATTATCTATTTTTCTATTATGATTCTTTTTCTACCCTTAATCAGAGGAAGTAGATGGGAAACGGGGAGTCCAGTAAATCCCCCACCCCAGATAGCTTCCTTCTTCTCTTTCAAAAAAAATTACCATCATGTAATGTACGAATGTAAAAACAGGCATATATTTAAAAACGCCATTAATGACAGAGGCCAACTTTTTCCTTATGTTACATTTTTCTCAACACTTGCACGTACAACAACAATACAACCCATCGCAGAGCTAGATCAAGCTAGGTTTGCAATCCTGCCACCAGTTACTGTGTCTGTGAAGGTCTAAATCTCTAACACATGCATCTAAAGGAGATTGTGGAGTTGGGGCAAGCTCAAAATAACCCCAGGAACGTGCAGCATTGTGAGCACTTCCACAAGCCCCTCCACGTCTGAAATCCCAATGGAGATCTTTGCCCAAATAGCGATCTCAGGATTTACCCGCCACTTTTACCTACAGCTGTATGTGCATGTCAAGTACCCACAATCTTTTTCTCAAAAAGACCCCCAACCTAAATAAAAAACTTAGGAGCCTGCTTGCTGTAAATTAGTTATTAGTAAATTTTTGCCCATCAATTCTTACCCTGAAGATGGCAACACTATTCTTTGCAGAACAAGCAGGTCAGTGGGAGGTAAAGCTTCAGTATCACAGAAACTGCAGCACAAATAAAGAGCAGTAGCATCTCTGACTAAATGTTTCAAACAGGAAGTGAAATCATAGAATCCGGTGGCAAAGGATTCTGTGGTATCACTTTCTAAAGTATATTAAAAGTGTATTAATTTGCCTAGATGGCAACTTCATCATCATTGCTCAGGAAAAATCCAAAAACCTACAGGAAGGCCTTCTGAGGTAATCAAAAGCTAAAGAGACATCACATAATTAAAAAGAATAAAAGAAAAAGAATTGTTGCATTTGTTCTCCTTAGTTATATTAGGAATAAAAACCAAAACTAATGTAATAATGTATCCCAGCAGTTCAAATCTTCTAATTTATGTAGAATGGATTATTACTTAGACAATCTGACCCTGGGCAAAACTTCCTCAGCTGAGAAGATTTACAATCTAATTATGCAGGAAGTTCTGCTGAGACAGTTTGGGTGCAATGGTCTTCTATTACATTAGCTTAGCTAAAATTGCTGCTTCTTTGCGTGCTTGGTGTTCCAAGTACTCATATGAAAAGAGAAAATCTTTCATTCACATCCTTTATTTCCCTTTAGTTTTCCTCACCATTACTGCATGCAGAAGCACTCCTTCTCAACTGCAAATAGCAGCAAGGGGCTGAGATTGTTAATGGCAAACTCCGAGTTGCCTTTCAGGCTTTTGCTATGGCCCCTGCTTACCGAACTGACTTTAAAAAGGACCATCAAAGTGCTTTTCATAATTTTTACAATGATAGTTGCTGCGTTATTGCTCCCCTCCCTCACTGCAAATGCCCCTATAGAAGGCCTTGAGCTGAAATCTGTTCCTGTACACTTTCTTTTTCATCCTGCACGCACAAAACTAGTTTATTTTTGTAGGGTGGCTCAGAGGTGTTTTGCTGATGTCTCAGATGTCTGAGTATTTTTAGCAATCTATTTCATTAAATTAAAAAAAAAAAAAAATAAATCCCTCAACACTTACAAAAATAGCAAGAGATTCATAAGCCTGTGGAGGAAAAGATGGGAAACTTGGATCTAACAATCTAAAGTATCTTTTTTTTTCCCCTCCTAGATATATTACAGTGTATTGATATAGTTGAATATACAGACATGTCCAATATTAACACAGATGGAGGAACTGGTGCCTTTTTTTCTTTACAGTAAGTGTTTTGATTTCAAAAGGTCAATGGATCATGTCACGGCCTTCAGTCTTGATAATTACCATGTGTAGTAATGCACATTTTTATCTACAGGTGGCAGACCTTTTAAAATCATCTTCAATCAAATTCATTAGACATTTTTGTTGATACCACCACCCACATTAAAAAGTAAGAAATCTGCAGCATAAAGTTCTAATTAATACTGTCCAATTTATAAGACAGATTTGTCAACAAAGTGGCTTAATTCTCAAAGGCTAGTGACCCCTCTCAGAATGAAAGCCTTAAAAAAATAATATAATTTAAAAAAAAAAAAAGTCAGTTCATGGTAAGCTTTTATTATTAAAAAATAAAACACATTCAGCAACTCAAAGGATTTCTTTCTTTCTCTAAAGTAGAAGTTTCACTTCCTCGATTATCAAGCACTGGATGGTAAATTAGTGATTTCTTCTTTGATAAGCTTACTTAGAAGAGGAAAAAAATACAAGAATGTCACAACTGACTTCTGGCAGTTAGAAAGAGAAAAGTGAATCATAGAAGTTTCTCATATCTGAATCAACCATTTTAAAATACCATGACTTAGACTGTCATCTCATACACGTGTCTAAGGCCTCACTACAAAGCAGAAAAGCACTGATTTACACAATAATATTAGAAGTAAATAATGTAATCTTGCATTCAAACTTAATTAGAAATTTTGTCCCAACAACAACAGTGCAATAGCCCTCTGAAGGTGGACATAATCACAGCGAGATCAAGGCGGCTGTTCCAGGGTTTCATCTGAAAGTTGGCCCTACCTCCTAAGTTACACCAGCTCTGGCTCTCTAACGCCTTCCACACCTCTTCCTCACTTCCATCGATGAAAACTGGAAATAAACATTACCTTTTACTGTGGCTGCATTTCTAATCATGATGCGATAGCAATTGCCACTTTTCTTGTAAAGGCACTAATTATACCAGAATACATTACTATGGTAGCAACCTGGTCAATCTAGGTGAAGCTTAACCCTAGGACAGACTCATCACACTCAACAGCATTTAACATAATCAACCTTTCGTGAAGTTCACAATAACAGGATAAAAACCATACTACCTAAAGGAGGTGCTTGTCTTTGATACCTTAATGCCACAAACATTTGCTGTTCATGGCAGTCAGGTTAAACACAAACACTGCCACAAGACTGAGCAGATGCATTAACTGTGGGATTACCTGCATCTGAGTCTCCTGTTAGGCCAACAACAACAACATTTAACAGGATTGTTCCCCATCCACTTTCCCTAACTGCAAGATATAATTTTATAAAGTATTTATAGGAACTTAGCACTTGGGATGTATACACTTACACATCACTACTACTAAAATATTGCACATATATCCATAAACTTATAGTAATCTAGGGAAAAACCTTTATCTTGCCAGTGAGTTAAAAAAAAATATATCTTTTAAAATCTTTCTGGCGGTTTTGAATAGACTGAAATAGAACTGCAAAGCAGCTTGAATAAGTAACAGAAAGTATAGAGAAACTTAAAAGCTTTACACTGTGAATACACACACTGGAGTATATCCTTATTTACTTGCTGATATGTTCACTCCTCCCCCTCCTCCCCAGTCCAAAAGAGTGGGTGAGAAAAATTGTGTACATTATTGTCTTTTGTGGTAACCTAGTAACCTTCTTTTCCTCCACAAGCTCTCCCTTTATACCCCACACCCTTCCATACTCTTAGCCCTCTGAAGTAATTGCTGTATGTCTTTATACGGTTTTGTTTTCCTACCCAATAACAGAGGAGTTGGGGTTATTTTCAGTCTTCGGAAGCTTGTAAACAGAATCAAACAGGAACCCAGTCATCAGCAAGAGGAAGGCTAGAAAAACAAAAGCAAATGCATATCAACATTTTGAAAAGAAAATACATCCAAAACATGAAACAAAAGCCCGGGCACTGCTAGACATCCCCCTCCCCGTTCCTTTTCATTTAGTTCATGAACCCTTTTTTGCAGAACAGAGGCTGGTGTAAATTAATGTGTGACCCAAAACATATTTCTGTGGCAGCTTTTTCCATGTGATATGTAATAGCAAAAAAAAAAAGTAGCAGACATTATTAGAACTAAAGTGGCACCTCTTATACTGATAAATCAATACAAAGATTGAACTAGGAGAAATATACAACTACATATTCCTGATTCTCTTGAGTGTTGAACCAGCTAACCTACACTCACCGATTCTGTTTTTATATCCCCCACCTAACACATTTGCATGATTAACTTGTTTAGCATGGTTAGTGGTGCGAGTGCGGCACTGGGAGCAAAAACTCCTCTGCTCTCAGCTGTTGCCCTGTGAGTAGGAGGGTTACTCACACATTTACTCCATGACTTAAGTCCTGCCCCCAGGTTCTCCGACCTGCACCTGAGCTTCTCGCATGGGTGACAGACTGCCATCTCCCTTAGGGATGACGAAGGCCAGAACTCCAACAACTAACCCTAGACAGCATGACTTCCCAAACGCCAACCTCCTGCACAGTTCAAGAGATGTGGCTGCTGGTGTTCTGTCCCAAAGCCTTCAACCCGCTGGCTGAGGGGAAAGAAGTGTTTTGTGGTACAAGGTGTGAATGTGTTGGACGCACAAGGTAGGAGCTGGGACACCCCTGCAAAGGCCCGTGACACTGTTGTGTGGAAGGGTACAACCAGGCTGCTGGACGCAAGTGGCCTTGCCTAGCCACCGGCTCCCCATTACCAGCTTTGTGCCTTGGGTCGGTCCACTTGGTTACACATCAAAGCAGCAACTCGAAAACATAAAATACTCAGTTGTTTAGCTAGAACACATGAACACAGTTGCATGAGCAAGTCTGAGACCACACTTGTGACATGACACATCAACTTTACCCAAGCCAAAGTCCACACCACCTCAGGTGTTAAGTGGCTGCCCTTTCAGCCAGGTTTTTCATCCCTAGGATGCACTACAATCTACTAATATCAATCTAGTCTAACCAAAACACATTATTTGTAGTATGAAACATATGAATGAATAAAAATAAATAGGAATTAATCTTGTTTTAAACTACAAAGCACACACCCAACCGAATTGTAAAATCAGTAACCTGAATACATAAAACCAAGCACTTTTCTACTGGTTTAACTTGGTGGAATTGCTTCAGAAGCCCTACAAGGTCTGAGAGCACCCCATGAAAAGCTGCAGCACATAAAAAGACAACCACCAAAAGCAGGATGGTGCATGAGATTTCAAAAGACTACCATCCCTGGTGCACACTGAGGCTCTGCATACAGGCAAACTTTGTAAAGACAAACCTCCACTTCCCATATTACTCTTGATCAACCAGATATAATAAGAAAACATAATAGCAACAACAGCAGATGTAATAATAACATAATATCCTGAGCTATAATCTCAGCTGGATCCAGGATAGTTTACAAAAGCATGGCCCCAAGTTTATTCCCATACAATAAGCTTAATCATTTTCTAAGTGTTAATTTTATCTACATAAAACTTTCTAGTTGATGTGAAACAGCAAACATCAAAAGGGTTGTTTTATGACTGTTACAAAAGAAAAAGCAAAATTGAGGCTAACGACTGGCAGCGAGCTTTGAAACGTAAAGGAAGGGAAGATATCCGTATGGGAAAAGACCCTTTGCAAAAATCAAATCTACTTGGAATGCACAAAGCTTAATTAATTTGTTGAATTAAAAATATAAGTGTTTATAAAGGTAAATAGCACCTAATTACAACTGTTCATTAATGAGAAGATGAGGCAACCCCTGAACATTAGTAGAGACTTCAAAAATTGTGATTCTTGGCTATGGTCTTGAATGGAGTGACAGAACCAGCAAAAAAAGGATCTGTTGGCATGTGAAGGAACCTAGATCCTACTCTGCAATTAAATTCAATTTCATCTTAACTATGGTTTCCATAGGATGTACTTAGAAAACTTTTAGCTATTTTTTTTTCCCCGCTTTCTATTTCCATAACATGTCCTACAATGTTTTTGTTTCTACAGCAACACAGTTTGAGGACCATCACTTGGGAGGTCTACAAGGGCAGCATTTCAGAAGCAAACCAGAGTTCTGTCCACAGGAGTTAAATTCACAGAAAAGCAGAAAGAGGAGACTGAAGAAAAAAGGAGTCTCAAACTGAAGCACACATTCTTACAGAGACTTCTACGAGATCATGATTATAGAGAGTGATACATCATATACTGTATAATATATCCTGTACCATGTTTTAGGTATTGTATTATATTTTACTAAAATGATTTTGTGTGTGGTTTTTTGTTGGTGGTGGTTTTGGGGGATTAAAAAAGAACAAAACCAAAAACGCAACACTTTCCCTGAATTTTAATAGTGGTGAAAACAGATCAGTCTTCAAGACACAAGACCACAATCTCCACACAACCCTGCCTCCAAGAGGCTTCCACTGATGCAATCTCTAAGTTCCTCCATCCTGTTCAACCCATTGCCTCTTTACTGAGGCCACCAGGAAGATGTCCCTCAGCGACAAGCATTGTGGTGGCTTTGCTGTGATGATGACATAAGCTTGTGATAGTGTTTTTTTTTTTTAGGAAGTAAACAGAACAAAGCCCCAAAACAACAAGTGATGAGCCTTTCCCCAGCACAGAGTAACAGCAGGACCTTCTGAAGGCACCAGGGAGAAGGGCAGGCAGAGGCCTGGCTCCATCTTCTGACAGTGGGCAGTTCCACAGTGATGGTGGGTGGGATCTCATCTCGCCTAGCCTGATCTGCATACCCAGCCTGGTTATCTCATCATCTAACACAGCACTTGTGAAGTAAAATACTGGCATCATGAACATCTGCTGGGTCTTTCTCAGGGATAAAAATCAAACGCCCAGCCCACCACACAGTGTGCACAGAAAACACAGCCATTTACAGCCACTGTGATTCACATCACTCCACATTTCACCTCTGGGGTGGTTAAAGCTGCTTCCACTTATGCACTATAGAGATCAGGATGAGAGAAACACAGAAACACGAGGTTTTCTGTCTATATTTTCATTTTCACAAGAACTTCCTGAGGCTTACAGCTGTTAGTTTTTGACTCTTCAGGTCTTCAGCTAAGGCTGAAGTGAATTCATGGAGCAGCATAAAGAAAACTGTGCTGCTACATCTCCTGCAGATGAGGTCTTCAGTGTCTTGGGATATAACTCAGCAAATTTTTATCCACTCTTTAAAAAACAGTGAATGCCTATGAGAAAAAAAAAGAAAAGCATAGCTGTTTTTGAAAACCTGTTGTCTTCAGAAAAAACACTGCCCTCCTACTTTCAAACTACAAGTTCTCATCTCACAAGCCCAAATCCAATCCATGTATGGGGCTTTCAGAATACTGCTTTTTACAACGTGAACTAGGAAGAATCATAGGATGGATCTACCCAAATCAAAACACAAACCAGTGAAAACTAGTGGGGTTGGGTTGGTGGTGGGGTTTTTTGCTTGTTTATTTGCCTTTAAAAACAACAACAAGTCACTTTTCTGCTAGAAAAATACCAGCTATCTTGTGCAATATTATCTCATCTGTATCTACCTGTTCATATGGCTGAGGAATAAAAGAAGTCTGGAGGGAAGTGGGGAGTGTTTGGTGGTTTTCTTTTTTTTCTTTTTCTTTTTTTTTTTTTTTTTAATCTATTTGCCAACCAGAGTCATTTATCCCCTATTAGATAAAGTATAATAGACTATACCGAAAGGGTCACTGGCCTTCCATTTAATGATATTGCCGGCACCAATCTACATTTTCCCGACAGTGTCCCTCAACACTGAATAAATGGCTGATCTCTTCACAATAACAGCTGATTTCTATTTATTAAGCTAAAAAGGTCACCATTTTCTACGGCTGGGCCGCCCTGCACTATTGATAATTTTATGCATAAACAAATGGCAAATTTGTGCCACATAAATATGCATTAGCAATTACTTTTTCCTTGGGCAACGCTCGCCGCATGCAAATGTGTCCCTCACAGGGCCTGGTGGCTTTTGTTTTAGCTCTTGAACAGCTAAACAAAAGAGCACAATAAACAGTTTAAAAATTGCTAATCAATGGAAAACGCAAATGCAAAGGTAAATGGCAAGAAACTTGCCCAAACAAATAAAACTATATGAAAAAAGCAAGACAAAAATACTGTAAGGAAATAAATAAATAAGTAAAAAGACTCTGTCTTCCCTCCTCATGCTTGTATCTTCAACACTGTGTTTTATTTATTGTTTTTGACAGAGAGATGGATGAGGGGCTCTTTGCATTGCAACAGTGGGGCTGGTACTAAAGCAGATCCCAGATGGGAGCACCCAGAACATACACACCAGTTGAGTACACGTTAAGCAGGACCCACACACACTCCTCCAAAGAAAGGAGGCAAAAAAAGAAAGATGTCTGAGGAAATTCACAGCAGACCCTCAGTTTGGCTTCCTGTGAGTTCGTGTTTCCTTCAGTCATTTTTAAATAAAAGCTACATGTGAAGGAACCACTGAAAAAAAAAGCTTAAATATCTACTGTAAGCATTGATTTAGAATTTTACTACCGGAAGTGCCCAGAAAATACCAACTTATCTGTGCCTATGTACAGATGTCTGTAGTAAAAGCCAAATGAATGTTGTCACTTGAGAAACTTGAACTACGTGTAATTTCCTTTACCCCAAGGACAGAAAGCTTGATTTTCCCTTGTCTTATCCTTGGACTACTCATTTCTGACAGCAAACCATAGTCGCACATAAGATACAGGATAATGGAAAAATCAGACCCAGACACTAAATTGGTATGAACATGGAAACCAAAACTGACAATTTTAAGAGAACTGATGATTGCTTTGATTTTTCCCCTTCAACAGAAGAGCTTCAGTGCTGTAGAGAACTGAGCATGACATGTACTGTGATTATTATCATTTGTAGGCAGACTATTGCGTGTGGACAAAGAATCCAGTTCAGTAATGCAGTAACAACACATTGTGCACAAACACATGCTAAGGCCAGCTGTACAACCCTTCCGAGCAACCTGCTTTCTTTGTACATAACTTCATAAGGCAGTAACTCTGTTTTCATGACCAGAATTGGGAAATGAAAAGGCATGAAATATAGCCAGCAGAGTACATTGCACCTCATTCTACAAACGTTTATGAAAAAAGCAAAACTTAAAACATGTGGGCTAATCTTTTGGTTTGAAAAAAAACCCTATTATTTCAACAGAATTTGAAGAGATTAATCATGTGCTTCAAGTGTTTCCCAGACGGGGGACATAATACAGCAGGTAACTCACATACACACATTTCTATGATGTTACTGTCTGAAGTTTTTTATTGTTAATGAATAGGAATGTTGCTGTCAATGTAAACATTCAGCAGCGATCCTATGTTTTTCCCACCCAATCAGCTGTCACAGAATGAAAATTTCACAGAATTCATTTCCATGAATTATTAAAAAAAAAGAAAAAAAAAATCAACAAGCCGATAAATATAATTTTGCCAATTAATTCAGTTAATTTCTTGCCCTTCAATTTCCCTAGTTTTGACTTGTATGGTTTTATAATACCACTTTACACTATGACTTTTGATTCTAATGGAAATGGATGTGTTAACAACTACAGTGCCAGTGGTAATTGGTTTTAAGCATTCTCATCCTAAGAGCACTCTTAGACATGGTCCAGTATGGGAAAAGCTGCATTAAGCACAGGACAAGATATGCTCTCACAAAGCAAAAGTTCTCTGTTTAGGTTTTTAGCCAAAAGCACTCCCACACCAGCAAGACATTTCAGCCATGAATCCACAACTTTCAGTTCCTCCAAATGATGAGATGACAACTGATACAACACAGTAAATGAGAGATATATAGAACTCCCTCCTGGCCATCAACCCTTCTTTGCTCTGCTTTTCCCAGTATCTGCTCTTCTGAGACCCTACCTGGAGTAATGCATTCAGCTCTGCATCTCGCAGCATAAGAAGGACATGGACCTGTTGGAGAAAGTGCAGAGGAGGGCCATAAAGATGATCAGAGGGCTTGAGCATGTCTCCTATGAGGACACGCTGAGAGAGCTGGAGTTGTTCAGCCTGCAGAAGAAAAGGCTCTGGAGAGACCTTATGTCAGCCTTTTAATACCCAAAGGGGACCTACAAGTAAACTGGAGATGGACTTTTTACAGAGGCAGTTGGAACTAGATGGTCTTTAAGGTCCCTTCCATCCAAAATAAACACCCCAAAAAATGGTTATTGATATCACCTCTTGCTTTGGGTAAGTCAAGACACACCCAACAATTGCATACCCAGAGGAGAAAGCATCCTCAGCTCAGACATGCTGCAGTCTGCAACTGGCCTTAGAGCTGTTGGGCAGCTGCTACTCAAACATACCCATGCAGTGAAGTGGCATCCACCTGATCGCATACACACCACAAATCCCAAAGAGTTCAGAAATGACATATCACAGAAATTTGCATACCATTTTGCTAAGTTAATCATGATTGAAAGACCTGCGATTATACACAAAGTTCTCCTAAGGTCGACAACAGAGTGAAAGAAGCATGAGGAGGTATGCTAAAGCAAGATCAAATAAATTGTTTAAATGTCACTGCAAAGGTAGTTCTCACGAATGTCTCTGTGGCCAGTCTCCTGCCATTAACATAGTTAGAAAATCTGTAATAGGAAGAAAATTATTACTACATAAAATATTCCTGCAAAGAGATGCTGCTGCAGAATTGAAATGAAAAGATGTAGCTCAATCTGTGAATGCCCATCCCACATGCGTCAATGTGATGAACAGCGAAGAATAAAACGACTGTTAAATCTCTCTTAACAAGTGCCTTTTTAATAGTATACATGGAACTTTCTGTATTGGTACCATGTCTTAAATGTTGATGGAGCTATTTATGTTAATCCCCAAAACTAGCACCAGCACTATCAAAACAAAACGTCCTGAGAAGATATCAAGAGATGGTCATTCTCTACAACAGTGGGTGGAGTTGTTTTTGTGAGAAGCATGCAGCTCAAGAGGATGAGATGGCAACAGAGAACAAATTATTTTGTCAAATGCAAGCCCTCTTTCTCCCTTCAATGAAAGTTATTGTTGCTAAAGGCTCAAAGAAATACATAAAAAATAATAAAATAATAATTAAAAAAAAGCACTCACACAACCGCAATCTTCATAGAACCATGCTTTTCATATCAGAGATTTCATTTTCTGTTTCCTGGAAAGCTTTAAACCTAAAACTTTCTGATGAAAGGATCCTATTTATGACACGATTCCAAATGCTAGAGCGAGTTTCTTTAAGAACTTTAATGCTGAACAGAGCTGTCATTGATAGTGTCTAAATGCTTGTATATATTTTTGTATGCTACACACTTGAAAAAAGATAGCTAGATGACAAAACAGATGCTGGCACATCTGTACGATAGGCTTTTAGAATGATTTAGTCATACGCCAATTTTTTCCTTGATGAGATAGATAAAATATGTTATTAGATCATTACACGTGTGCACACATGCACACACACACACTAACCTATGAGGACACTCAAAACAGAGTAATTTCAGGCATGACAGATTAATCCCACCTTTTTTCTTCCCACAGACAAAGTATTAACACTTCAAGCTGTATTATTCTAATACAGCTACATCCCTCCTCTTTGATCCTCCATTCTTTTCCCTTCTCTTGACTCCTTTCAGTTGTTTTGAATTGGGAAACACTAAAAACTGTCTGCAAGAATTTAGCATGAATTAGTATCAGAAAATTAGTGGGTTTTTTTTAATTAAAGAAAATATTGTTTTTATTTTCCCCATCTCCTCCTTCCTCTGCCCTCCCCAACAATAACCAAAATGTGCCTCTGCAATCAATTTAGTGTCTGAAAAGCAAGCTGGATTTCTTCTCTTTGCTGTATTTTCACTACCAGTAATAACTCCATGATTAAGACTCAGCTGACAGTTCTCATGCCACAGAAGCTGAAAAAAACAAAAACCAAAAAACACCACAACAACAAAAACACCAAAACACAAAACAAACAAAATCCCCAAAACCCTGCTCCCTGCTCTAGTAGTTAAATTGGTACCAGATTATAAGGGGGTGGGGGGAGACTTCCATCAGTCTGATAAAGATATCTAATGTGAGGACATCCACAGTAAGGCAACGTTCCCCTGCTCAAAGCTACAAAAGGACCCATCCCAGGCAAGTACAGACTCTCATCGGAAAACAGATTTAAGTATTCCACTCAAAATAGTAAGAAAAATTCTGAAGGTTTCCATATGAACCCAGCAGAATTGACCAAATGTATCCATCTGTTCGCTTTCATATAAGCAATATGTATGCTGCCAGTACTGGACCTCTTCTAGGGCAGGGCCCTGGGACTTAAATTACATCTGCCACTTCTCCGGTTTACAGCAGCCTCATCAGCAAAGCATGAATTTTTTTAAAGCCTCAAAATAGCATCCCGAGGAAACACACAAGAAAATGACTGTTTCTATATTTCCTGCCTTTTCTACCTGATGACTTTGCCTCAGTACCTAATATTAATATCAAATGTGATGTTCTGAGCTGAGAAACATGGAAGCACTTCAAGAAAGCCTTTTAGTGTCTCATTTCCATCTCCTTAGCTCAGAAGGGACTATTTCATAAGCAAATTTGAACACCTTCAAGCAACTCATGATGAGAGTATCCAGAATCAAATTAGTTACTTTACCTCTATTAAAACTGGCAAAGCAGCAAATCCTCATGCCTCCTCACAGTGTATAATCACCAATACAACAGGCTGACTAGAACCTCCAAATGTGGCTGCATCTTACATACTCCAAACTTGAATTATAACAGTTTAATACAAATTGTTTTTTGAAAATTGATGTTGCTGATTTCAGCTATGGCAATTTTTTCAAATGCAACCATGAAGATCTGCTTCCGTGAATGCAAAGCAGTATTTCTTACTTGAGCAATGGCAGTACATGCAACCAGTCAGCACAAGCAACCCCATATTAAAAGGCAAAGTACAATTTCGAGTGATTTACTAAACCTCTGCATTAGTTCCCTTCAGAGGACAGAATTCTCTCAAACCTATGTTGTAAAGCCTCTCTTACACAGTTTGCATTTCTCCCCAAACACCTGCTCTAAGCACCAACAGGAAGCACATTGACCAGTACATTGCTGGTCAAACTTTCACCACCATTCCATCAGAACTCTACACTCTTTAATTGTGGCTGGCCTAATATATGTATTACTACAAGGAAATCAATGCAGCACCCAATACCACCAAAACAGTGAGTATAAAAATTAAAAACCTGAACTGCTGTGGGTAATCATACTACCACTAATGACCTGAGCCACCCATCTTTTCTTAGGTCACCCTGGCTGTCAAGTGACATAGCTTAAACCATCCTTGGATGACCCTGAAAAGTGCCTGAGAGAACATGACCCTTGTGACTTGCCTTTTACTACCAGCCACCTAAATGTTGTCCAAGTCCAAGGAAGAGGAAGTTCTCAATTTGCACATACACAGAAGAGACCTGCTGAAAATTAGCATAACACACTGAACAGCCTGGTATGTTGGGCATGTTCCATCCTCCACAGTTCTGCATGTCCCCCATGTTGTGCCAACCTGCATCACCCCAAAGGCTCCACGAGCCTCTCCTGCTGCAGCTCTTCCAAGTCATTCAGAAAGCTCACAGGTGTTACACTGGAAAGCACTAGAAAGACAGTAAAACCTCCTGCCTCTCTGCTTCCAAATCATGAAGACAGATGAAGCAACCTGACTCAATGTAAAGACCTAAAGCACAGTAAAAAAGCACCGATACAAACAAACAAAAAACCCCAAAACAAACAAACAAAAACCCCAAAACAAACAAACAAAAACCCCAAAACAAACAAACAAAAACCCCAAAACAAACAAACAAAAACCCCAAAACAAACAAACAAACAAAAGGAGCAATAAGGGTCAGAGCAGGAGCAGGGGGAGCAAGAAGTGCAGGTAAAGATGAGAAAGGTAAAAATAAGTCAGGATGCCCAGCAGAATGCATCAGCACTGCCAGAGGACATTATCCCCACAACCTGGATTTAACTGCTGGACTTCTGACCGACTTCGTCCATCTGCTGCTGCTCAAGACAAGAACCAGAAACACCTCTTAGTGCCCAGTGCATGCAGCAGTGACAGTCTGCTACCAGCAATTACTCTGCCAGCTCAGGTGGAAGTGCTCTCTACTGAGTACCTGTAAGTAACAGCCCTTTGATGACCGAAGTGACAGGGAAAGGGCAGTGGAGCTCCACAGGATATTCTTATTTCTCAGCTTTGCATTACAAAACTTCTCCGGTTTAAAAAGGCTGAATAAAAGTAAGCACTCAACAAAATGCTACACTTAATCACAAAATACTATACTTAACACCGTACAATCACCCCTAATTTAGCCATTGAAAGCATGAGCTAAGGTTCAGTCGTTGTGCATACGTTGCTATACTCTCTAATTACATGATCCCATGCCAATTTTTTTCTAGAAGGATATCACCCAAGAAGAGCCAGCTCTTGGAATGAACATGAGCTGCATACTTAAAGTTGCCTGCTGGACCATTAACTCATTTGTTTTAGGTACTGGAACATAAGAATTGAAGGCGGCAGAGTTTTGCAAGCCAAAAGGAGGACAGTGTTGCAGGAATCCAAAATCTTCGTAGGAAGCCCTTAGTCGTACGTGCCCTACTTTCTGACCTGGCACACCTGAACACAAACTTGTGGATGCCACATTTTGCAGTCAGCTGATGCTATATTTTAAATACACAAACAGTTACAATAAAGTGAAAACAACACTTCGAAAAGTCAGATCTGACCCAGACGCATTTAGAAATCTATCAGAGGATTTAGCTTCCCTACACATTGAATGGAGGCTAAGAGGTATGTCAGAAGACTTGCAGGGAGTAGTCCAAGAAAACTCCACATTTCCCTCTCTCCACTGACTGAACAGAGGGATTCCAAGAGCATCCTTTCTGCTTGAGCTAGATACCGTCTCTTCAGTTATCATCATGGGGAACTAATAGAAATGGCCACTCCACTCCACTGAAACCCAGTCTCTACTAGCTTGAGGCCAGGCCAGCTTGGTGCCTGGCTTGCCATGGGGCTCTTGCCTCCTGTATCACAGTAGCTTTCCTTTGGAAGGAGGGTAGACAATGCTTTTCCTCAGGGTTCTCCTAAGCCAGGTGGTCAGGCCACTTCTCTGGGGTACGTGGTTTCAAACACTTTCAGGTGACCCAGGAACTGCCCAGACATATATTTATACAGAATTAGGGAGACTTCAATGAACTGGATTGCCATCAGGTTTTAGGTCAACCGTAGCTATATCAGTAGGATTTGAGTGAACTGGGCTGTTTTCTTCCCCTTAAACAACTTTTCCACCCATCTGTAAAATGGATACAATACCATCAAGATGGATGATGCGAAAATCAATTAACATCTTTAAAATACACAGATAACAGTGATAAACATCACAGTTTGTAGTAATTTATTAGCTTTTATTATTGTACGTATTATATCAATAATATTACGGAATTGGTGTTTTAAAGATAGGGTTTGAAGGTGTGCAGAATATGCCTGCCACAAGGCCACACAAACAATAAGGATTAAAAAAAAAAAAACTTCTCATTCTGTCCACACCATCATTTCAGTGGTCTGATATGTGATCATGTAATTAAAGACTGTATCATAATGCATATGCACAAAGGGGTTGAATTAAGGTTGTGCAGACAAATCTAATTCTGGCATTTCTTATGCTTTGAGTGCCTGACTTCACAGTCTTAGTGTTCATTTAACAGTTTCTGTATGTAAAACCATACATTACATACACATGTTGGTAATATCTACCATACTGCTGCATATTCTGATTCTGTAAGGTATGTTGACACACACATGAACATACACATTTTGCAAAAGAACTCGCAGCCATATTCCGGCCATTGCCCTTTCCCCCTTCTGCACCATATCCTTGCCATTATATTTATCACCATCAAAAATAAGCTTCTCAGGGGTGCCAGCAGTTAAAATGTTCTTTTAGCATTTACTTTTAAGTACACCGAATATGTGTCAACACCTCCAGCTTCTTACCCACTGCTAAAAACATTTTAAATAGCATCTACTGTGTATGAGCCATTTGTGGATCAGAGCACAGGTGCACAAATACATGGAGCTCTTGCCCTGGGCCCTGAACACAGGCTCTCCTGTTAATAAGACCCTGCTGAGATGACCACTCCTTGGCGGTTTAAGAAGGCAGGATTAGAGCAGATGTTGCTTTTGGCCCTGTGCTACACACAGCACTTCAGCCTGCTGTGGGCACCTGAGAAGACTTCGATTTGCAGAGCTGGAGGAAGGACTGCTCTCCATTGGTGCCAGAGAGATAGGAGGAAAGATGTTCAAGCTGTTTAACTCACTAGCATAACTTCCATTGACTTAACCGTAAGTATGAACAAATCCTTCCATTTTACCTGTTGTGGTTCAGTTTGGTTTATCCTTGGGAAAATGCACTCTTTTTCCTCCTCTTCTGATTTCAGTATTCTTTTCTACTGACTGATCAGAATTTTTGTGCCAGCACTTAAAGAACCCTCAGAAAGAGCTCCAGTAAGACACTCTGCAGTGCTTTCTTGCTCCAACACTGACTTTTTTCCACCACGCTCTGGTCAGACACTAGTGCTTACTCACCCTGTTACTGGATTTTCCAGCCTGCCATTGTATGTCCTCCCAGTTCTCACAGTATTGATTCTAACTGAAATCCTTGTGGCACACAGGTAGTTTTTCCAGCTAAACCCAGAGGAAGACGATTCATTCCCAGCCAGGAGATTTACCAACTCAGTGCACACCCACCATTTATTCCCCAATCACTATCCATTGCTTTACAACATTGTCATTCACTAATACCTTAAATAAGTATTTCAAAACTAACAAAAAAACCTTACACAATCAGGCTTAAAATACTAACTACAAACCGTGTTGCAATATACATGCAATGGTCTACAGCTCTCAACCCAAAGTTCTCAGACATGCCTTTACCACAGCTGTACGTGACAAAATGCATCATTTGGTCAGATTTTAGTACGTGTGCTCTGGTGTACAGTAAATACTGCACTGTTAGACCTCATGAGGCAGTTGAGCATCTCCTCACCAAGGGAAAAATCACCCCGGTTTGTACTAATGATAGCCACAGCAAAATTCAGGATCAAAATAATGGGAATTTCCTCTTGCACAGTTTCCTAAAAACAATGCTGAGCACTCAGACTCTAAAACCACCTTGAATCTGAGCTTCCCGAGAGGCAGTTTGCAGTCTCACACAGTTAACAGTCTAGATCCTTTCCTCCTCCTCACACCAGTTTTCTCTCTCAATTTCATAGAATGCAACCTACAGTTGTCCTAGAATTTCAGAAAGTGATAATTTTCTGTAGAGGTAGTTTATCTGACATTGGGCCTATAGCACAGGAGGGCACTTGTAGCTTCTAATCATCCTCTCCATCTGTTCACCATAAGCAGTGTTGATCTTCAAATTACACAACCTACACAATCCTGAAAGAGTCTTTTACTTTCCGGTAGGACAATCTGCTCCTTCCCTCTCCCCATTTATTGCAATCTGCAGGATCCTTGCACTGCCGCACATACGGAGCACAAGAACATATCAATCCACCCTAAATGACCTCGAAAGGCTGAATCAGTTAACCAAAATAGGCAGAAACTGCAGCTTTCCAGTAGACTTCCCCCCAGCCTTTAAGTTATTTGTAAATTCCTTTTTGCAGCACAGACCCTGCAGTAAGACTCATTCTAAATGTACATAGTCCCAAACAATGCCAAAATTATTAGATGCTGGTAACACCACAGGGTCCAAAATACTCTTCCCACAGCTTGCCCTGCCAAATGCTGCCCGGTCCTGCTTCAGGCACCCGGCCTTAGAGCCGGCCTGGCTCTGCCCCGTGTCACCCACACCTCTCCCCATGCTCCGTAAGGCATCTGTGACAACATGAATGCGCAGGAGGGGTGAGAAGCCAGCTGGCAGTACTGCAGCTCCTTCATCTGACCAGGAGACAACTGTTTCAAAGCACAAACATGATGGTTGAGGTTTCCAGGAAAGGAAATGAGCAACCTTGATGACGAAGGAGAGAACCCAGAGGTTCCAGATGCCTGACCACAGGTGCTCCCACAAGCTCAGATCAAATGGGAAGTAGTTAACACACAGATGATAGGAAGAGAAGTAACAGCTACCCAGCCCTCCAAAACCTCAAACGACCCTGTTTTCTGAAAAATTTGATAGTAATAGAGAATCTTTGGATATATTCCTGCAGTAGAAATACTCTGTGTGCTGTTCCATCACTATACGGCTACTGCTCATCACATCCCTCCTGCTATCAGCAATTGAAAGCTGACCCATGAAGGACAGCTGAAATAGTGCTTTCTTGTCAGAATCACTGCCACCACAGCATTCTGGTTTCCATACTACCATCATGCACCTTGCTGTGGCTTCAGGGCAGTGATCCCCAAACCGGGGAGCTGAAGGTGAGATGTCATCAGTGAAACCTGAGATCACCTGCAGCAACTACTCTGCAGCCCCAGCAGTGACCACCATGGCCCACAGGGACAGTGGTGCAAGATGCTGCTCACAGCGTGCCACTTGTTTGGTATCGTCAGCCACGAGCCTGTAAAGACAGGAGTCCATGGTGATAAGTAACACAAACAACTCTCGGATATGTTAAAAGAAAAAAAAAAAAAAAAAGGCACCACCCAAACACCAAAACATGTCCATCTGCCCTACAGCAAAAAGATGCTCCATCCACAACATGGAGCTCAGCAACACAGGGTAAATCAGTCTAAGTAGGGACAAAAAGGCTACTGGTGATACTTAATGGCATCTAGTACAGGGCTAAGTGGCTGCCATCACTTTGGTTGCTTTATCACACTCCAGTGGTTGGTGAAGCTGTACACACTGCAAGACTGTTGTTGACATTGTTAATGCACAAGCTGTTGCATCTGCTCTCCTCTTAAAGCTGGTATAAGCACTACTTCTGACTTAAGGCCTGAAGCAAAACAAAACCATCAAGGATGTATTTTTGGTTTCATCCCAACATTTACAAATAAATCTTAGAATTATTTTAGGCTAGGTACTTAAAAAAAAAATTCTGGCCTAATATTACTAAAGAATGTCTCCAGGTATTTAAGACTTCAGGCATAAACACTCAAAGACACCAGGCAGGAGTGCAAAAGGCTGATTAGCAATGTCTTACCCCACATGTGCCCCCAACTTGGCAAGCAGACCTGAAAATGAGGCAGTACATTTCCACAGCTGTCAATATCATTTGTTAGCCATACTACAACATACTATTTGTATCTGCTTTTGCCCCACAAATGGAGTCTTTATACACAGATCCCTGCAAGAAACACTTCAGTCTTAGGCAAATTTACCCGAGGCATCAGAAGCAGCATGTCTCTTCTGACATGGGAGAGAGGCAGGGAGCAAGCCATGCTGCAGCCCCAGTGTTTGAAGTCTCCAATTCAATAAACAGCGTGATGAGTACGGACTTGTTGTTTTCCTTTTAAAATGTTTATTTGTCTGTATTTTTGTTACATATGAGCTCTGGCAGCTTGGTTTGCAAACAAGAAGCAACATAGTATATATACTTCATTATTTTTTGCTTCATATACATAGATGTTCACACACTTTATTTATATGATCAGAGGTTACTAAACTACTCCAGTTGCTGTACAAAGCAATTCTAAATCAAGCAATTCACTATCAAGATTTGCATTGTCAAAATATCATCTTTTGTTGTTTTTCATTTGTTTCTGTGGGTTTTTTTTTTGTTTGTTTGGGGTTTTTGTTCTTTTTGTTTGACTGTGTTTTAGTATCAGAAGGACTAAAACTCATCAGGGTGGATTTAATTTTCTGGGGTGTTAATTTTCAAAAGTGGCAAGCACTGACAGCTCCTATTGTCTTGAGAGGCAGATATATGGGTACACCACATTTGCAAGAATATCCCAAGCAGCAGTTTGTAACTGCTTGTCAGGCTGCACTGCAGCAACAGGAAAATAGAGGTATGGGTGAGCCTTAGTTACAAAGGAAGAGGTTCCTGCGCAACAGCCTTTTCAGCCCTTTTCCTAGAAAGAGCTGACTGCCATTTTAAGAAAAAACAGGACATTAATAAATGCACTTTGGCATGGGAATTATCTCCAAAGGACTAGTTGATATTTATGATTTTGTGTTTCAAGAGACAACACAGCTGTCACAGTACCTAGAAAAGGTGCCTTAGGAGAAGATGTCACCATGACGGGTCACAAATCTTAACATTTCTTTATCTCCATTCGCAACAATCCTGCAGCAAATACGCCAATATTTATGTGTCCTGTGCTTAGTAGGGCCAAGCACATATTGTTCACTGCCTTGCTGGGGGCCATATCTTCTTCCTGCTAGCTCCAGACATCCCACTAAGACCAATATATTCAAACGAAGAAAACTTATGACCCAGGATACAACACTTTTTGCTAACTGACCACATCACAAAACTTGTTAGATTATCCTCCTTCAGTATTTCCAATTATGCACAGAAACTCTTAGCAGCCTCAAAACCATAACCTGCAAGTATTCTTATGCTGCTAGGTAGAGCCCAACTTCTACTGCACATGGCTGTATCTTCTGCCCATGGCCATATCTTCTGCCCTGACTACCAGCACAGCCCTGTTTAACTGCATGAAGCAGTAGTAGAGAGAATTAATCAGGCAGGAACCTGGTGGGAGAAGTACTACTTTTTCACTAAGTAAGAGTGTGGGCATTAGGGAGGGATAACGCAAGATATAAACAGTACCAAGATATGATACAGGCTCAGAAATAAGTTTAAGAACCTTGAATGTTGTTGTAACAGAGGCCAAAGGAAGACATTCATATTATCTGCAACCACAGTGGGATGCTTTTATGTGCCAGGGATACTGGTGACAACGTGATTAATGTCCCAGGTACAAAAGAACAAGGAAGTGGGTTTCAGCGTGTTTCACTCAGTACCCTGGGGGGAAGGAATTACAGGGTTTTTCAAAAAGATGGGCCCAATTTCAAAGATATAGTGATTTCAAATTAGGTCCACCTTTTTGAAACACCCTGTAGTTCAAGACTGAAACAAAACTCTGAAAATTAACAATAAATCAGACAGAGAAGTCAATGTACTATAAGGGACACATCTACAGCCATTATTTTGTAACAGCTGATGGCAATAGCTGCTCAGGAGGGAAAAAAATAAAATGCTGATTTTACAGATATTCAGGGGGTGGGAATTAACACTTTAGGGAAAAAGAGCAGAAAAGACAGCAGGATACAAAGGTGCACCAAGATTTATCGAAAACCAGAGGGGAAATGTAAGCTAAGGGAAATGAACATTCAGAGCACACAAAACAGACATTGCAGAGCACATTAACAAGACAAAATGCTAAAGCTCACCAACAAGACCAAAAGTATCACTGCAGTCCAGACTCAAGGTGTACAGAGCAAGCCCCATGATCCCAATCACAGTTCAGCCGCACTGACTAGATATTCCCCCCTGCCTTCTTCTGTTTCTGACTACCACTGGCTAGGTAATAGCAAGCTTAATACATCTAGATTTATGATTAAAGAGTACTTAGAAAAGATTGATCTGCCCTGCCTGACAGCAAACATGAATAGCCTGAAAAAAAAAGAAATAAAGAGTTAGAAATCACACACACTTCACAAGACATGAAAGGAAACAGAAGTGCTGGCTTTAGTGGCTTTTATTTGAAAAAAAAAGTCCACACCCCAAACTTAAGGTTATGTACCTCTTTGTACCAGAGTCAGGATAATAAAATGCTGTGTAGAGTGATACCAACATGAATCTTACCCAAGAAGTAAGGATGGAAAAGTCTGTATATGCATTCAAGGATTTCATGTCTTGCATACTACACTCTTTAAATACATGCATCAAGCCTAAGAAAACTTACGAGGAGCAGGTTAAACCACGTTCATAGGGCACCATACACTATTATTTACTTGTCAAACACCACATTCACTCAAGAGGGGCTGGCTTTCAGAGAAGTCAGATAATATTCAATGTCAGGATCTAGTTCATAATAAATGGTATCTGAGTGCAACAAGCCACTACGCCACTAAGGATAAAAACCTCCTATTCACTGCTAATCAAAATACATAAGAGGTGCTAAAACGTGACACCTGAAAGAGGGATTAATATGGCTCAAGAGTACTGTCACTGCCTGTGTCAGCATCCAAAAGTTCTCCATTCCTCCTCCTGTGACAAGGGCAGCAACAATCATCCTGGCAGACTGACATGCACCGACACACATTGACCACAAATAAGAAGAAGATGTCAAGTATGTGCTACTAGCCAGCTGTCCACAAAATAAAACCTCGCTGCTCTGTTGATGGGAAGGGAAGGCGCAGCCAGTCTTTTGCAGAGTGATCTTCAAGTTTGTTTTGAGTGAGCACCAAGTAATGTGCAGCACACTCAGAGATCTGCAACCCCCCTACCTATCACGTGCTGCAACTTTCCAGGACTTCATCCTAAGCAGCTGTCAACTCAACATTTTCAAGAGCAACAAATTCATTAAAATTGTATAATTATGGCTGAAACTTTCCAAGATATCTAGGACATTTAATCATACAGCTTGGATGCAAATTAAGAGTCTCAAATACTCCAACCAGTCTTGAAGATCCCAGACTATACAACTATACATTTGTCAAATGCCACAAATTATTCAGATTATTAAAAAGGTCTTATCCTTAAATTACTCTTCTACTTTTAAAATTCAGCTCCCATAGTAACAAAAGTTCAATTAAAAAGAATTCAAAAGAACAAAATTAAAATGAACGTACACATGCTACAATGCAGATATTTCATGAGAGATTAGATATTAAAAAGCAAATAGCATTGGGAACCAGTCACTGGTAAACCAAAATCAAAATAGGCAAAAGTCCCATTAAAACCAAGCAACCCTCATAAGTACATAGCAACAGAAATACTACAGGCCACAAAGGGACAAGACTTAAGGCACCAATTTCATCAGAGTTGGCCAAAAGCACAGAACACACACAAGTTAGATGGTAGGAAAACACAAAAAAAAGTTCACAACCATTTCTTCCAGATTTGCATCAAATTACAGCTTCCAAACAAATCTCCAGTTCCTCACGTCCTCTCTAATTCATAACACGGAAACTTCCCACAATACAAAAGTCAGTTCTGCTGTCTTCCAAGCACCAGGCACCTAAACTTAATATTAGAAAAGCTGATGGTGGTTCTAATTATTTATCTGCTCTTAAACTCTAGTAGAAATAATTACATAAAACTTCATATTTGAAAAGCATAAAAGATATCTGAGGCAAGTCAAGATAAAATAAACCAGTAGTTACCTGCAGCAGCTCAGGAATATGTGAAACATGAGGATAAATACAAGAGAGGGAGTTTAATGGGCACAGTGAAGGCGAGACTGCCAAAGATAGTGAAAAAAATTATCACACAGGGTTTGCGGTTTCTCTCATCAACATCACTGTAGGGCATAGGATACGTAGAGGAACAAAAAAAAGAGGTTGTTATTCCTCAGATTCTCCTCTCTGCAGTTCTGTAACATAACCGATTTTACCATCCCCTTCTCATTACTGTTGTCACAATTACAATACGCAAACTATAAAGCTGATGTCAGCCGGGTACCCCAGTGCTCCTTATCCAGCTTTTTCCCAGCGTAGAACTGGTTGCATTACTCTGTTCCTTTTCCTCCTTTTCTTCTGTAGGGAGCCTTCACCTCAAACTAAATCTCAAATAGAAGCCACCAGCTTTTTATTGCAATCTGATTATCAATTTGCACCTCAGCAAAGGAAGGCTAGAACTCTATTGTTTTGTTAATTGTCAATTTGCATCTTTGAAAGGTGTTGAGTATTTTCTTCTTTTGGCAGGTTAGGACTAATTCTGTATGTTTACCATATATGTGGGTGGCGTGGGTAAAAAAAAAAAAAAAAAAAAAAAAAAAAAAAAAAAAGCCACCACCATCTTCTTTTAAAATACAGTTAATTTATAATGTTATGCTCCACTTGCTTGCTTTTACCAAGTTGCTTAATTTTTTCTTGGACAAATCTTGTTCAAAAGCTAGTAGGGACTGCCTTGCCTAAGAAAAGGCTAAAAGGATAAAGCTCCTTTTCCAAAAGGCATGTGCTGCTGGACCTTGTCCTAACAAACTAAGGACTCATTGGAGATATGAAGGTTAGGGGCAGCCTCAGCTGCAGTGACCATGGATGGAATTCAGGATCCTGCATGGAAGAAGCAGGGCAACAAGTAGGATTACAACCATGGACTTCAGCAGGGCTAACTTTGGCCTCTTCAAGGTCCTAATTGGCAGTATCCCATGTGTAAGGGCTCTAGAAAGTACAGGGCTCTGAGAGAACTGGTGAACATTCAAATATCACTTCTTCCAAGCTTAAGACTGATGCATCCCTATAAGGAAGAAATCAAGTTAAGGGAGTAGAAGGCCAGCATGGATGAGTAAGAAGCCTCTGTCAAAACTCAGAAGGATGTGATGCGGAAAAAGGTATAGACCACCTGGGAGGAATAGAAAGTCACTGATAGAGTATGCAGGGATGCATACTCTTGGAGTTAAATCTGGCCAGGGAGGTCAAGGACAACAAGAATGGCTTCTTCAAATACATCAGCAGCAGAAGAAAGATCAGGGAAAAACGTAGGTCTGCTGCTGAATGAGGTGGGTGCCCTGGTGATGGAGGATACAGAGAAAGCAGAGTTACTGAATGCCTTCTTGCTTCCATCTTTACTGCTAAAGACCAGTCAGACCCTGGAGGTAAGAGGGAAAGCCTGGTGACGGGAAGACTTTCCCTTGCGTGAGGAGGATCAGATTAGAGATCGTTTAGGCAAACTAGACATCCACAAATACATGGGCCTCAATGGGATGCACCCATGAGAAAGCTGGCAGATGTTATTGCTAAGCTGTTCTCCATCTTTGGAAGGTCATGGAGAACAGGAGAAGTGCCTGAGGACCAGAAAAAAAGCCAGCATCACTCCAGTCTTCAGAGAGGGCAAGAAGGATGACCCAGGAAGCTACAGGCCAGTAAGCCTCACCTCCATCCCTGGAAAGGTGATGGAACAGTTCACTCTAGAAATCATGTCCAAACATGTGGAGGAAAAGGTTATGAGGAGTAGTCAACGTGGATTCACCAAGAGGAAATAGCGTTTGACCAAGGTGATAGCCTTCTATGATGGCATGATTGGATAGGCAGGTAAGGGGAGAGTAGCGAATGTTGTCTACATTGACTTCAGCAAGACTTTTAGCACTGTGTCCACAACATCCTCATACGTAAGGTCAGAAAGCATGGGCTGGATGAGTAGACAGAGAGATGGATAGACAACTGGCTGGATAGTAGAGCTCAGAGGGTTGTGATCAATGGTGCAGAGTCTGGCTGGAGGCCTGTAGGTAGTGGTGTTGCCCAGGGGTCAGTAGTGGGTCCAGTCTTGTTCAATCTGTTCATTAGTGACCTGGATGAAAAGACTGAGTGCACCCTCAGCAAGTTTGCCGATGATACCAAACTGGGAGGAAGGGCTGACACCCCAGAAGGCTGTGCTGCTATTCAGCAAGATCCAGACAGGCTGGAAGACTGGGCAGAGAAAAACCTGATGAAATTCAACAAGGGCAAGTGGGGGGTCCTGCACCTGGGGAGGAATAACCACAGGCACCAGTACAGGTTAGGGGCTGACCTGTTGCAAAGCAGCTCTGCAGAGGACCCTGGGAGTCCTAGTGGACAACAGGCTAACCACAAGCCATCAATGTGCCCTTGTGGCCAAGAGAGCCAATGGTGTTCTGGGATGCATTAAGAAACTGCAACCAGCAGATCAAGGGAGGTTCTCCTCCCCCTCTACTCTGCCCTGGTGAGGCTGCATCTGGAGTGCTGTGTCCAGTTCTGGGCTTCCCAGTTGAAGAAGGACAAGGAATTACTGGAGAGAGTCCAGTGGGCTACAAAGATGGTTAGGGGTCTGGAGCATCTTTCTTATGAAGAGAGACAGAGAGCTGCATCGGTTCAGCCTGGAAAAGAGAAGGCTGAGAGGGGATCTCATCAATGTTTATAAGTATCTCAAGGGTGGGTGTCAACAGGATGGACCAGACTCTTTTCAGTGGTGCCCAACGACAGGATTAGGGGCAAGGGGCATACACTGAAGCACACGAGGTTCCATCTGAATATGAGGAGAAATTTCTTTACTTTGAGGGTGCCACAGCACTGGAACAGGCTGCCCAGAGAGGTTGTGGAGTCTGCTTCTCTGGAGACATTCAAAACCCACCCGGACACATTCCTGTGCAACCTGCTCTGGGTGAACCTGCTTTAGCAGGTGGGTTGAAGTAGGTGATCTCCAGAGGTCCCTTTTAACCCCAACCATTCTGTGATTCAGCACAACTACTAAAAATTACCTGCAAAAAAAGGAAAAGTCATAAATGAAAATTTTGTTATACTTTTCAGTTACAAGAAACAACCAACAAAGGACCTGGCAAACATTTCCTTTCAAAGGCAGCTGAAGAGTTATAGATATCATCCTCATGTTGATTTCACTTGTGTGATACTGTTTTTTAAAAAATAGATATTGCCTTTAAAAGTACCTATGGAAAAGTGGCACACAATAAGTCAACCAAAAGGGTCCAGTAAAGCTCCACAGACCTGGCTGGGCTGGTCACTGGACTGATACAGACCTGGTTTCACCATTTAACTGCATAAACAGGTCCAAGAATTGAAGCAGCTTTGTATTCGCTTCACTATTACTTCACAAAGAGACAAGCACCCATCTGTACGTCTCCATCAGATTACTGCCTAACTGAGCCTGGGCTACAAGCTTGTATCTATGGAGAGGGTGCTCGCTCCTGTGCCCATCCCTCCACATTGGCACTCTGGGGTTCAGCATGATCCTGCAAGTGCCAGTTTTCAGACTCAGACCACAAATCATCTCCTGCATTTTATCCTTGACTCCTGCAAAGCCCCTTTCCTGCATGAAGGATATAAAGTTGATTGATTCATCAGCACTATAATTTTTAATTAAATTCCAAATGCAGAATGGTTGCAAGTTGCAAGTGAGGAAGTGGTCAAAGACACTCCTAATGAATAACAGGGCAGGCTTCACCTCATAGTCACTAAGGATGCCATGTAAAACTGGTACCTTGTGTTCTTACAAATCACCATTTGAGGTAGAACTGCACAGAAGGGATGCTGCAAAAAACCAGGAAGAGCCTGAAAAATCCTGACCCACAAAAGTATTCTGAATATTGCTTAAGTGACAAAATCAAGCAAAAATTCCTGCTAAAATATCAGAGAGCCACCAAGACAGACACTCCAGCTGAGACTACAGTCTATCCAAATACAGAAAACTAAATCAAATAACTACAGGGAAACCTAACAAGACAGAAAGCCTTCATTTCACAGTCCGTGTCTTATTATCACCTTCAGCTAAAGCTGGATGAAGGATGGGGAGTGAGAGGAGGAGCAGCAGAAAATTATGTATTGTCTATATATACTTGTCAATGCTTCACATAAGGTCATACTATTTTCTTATGTTAGGATTGACCAAAGTTAACTTTATCTGCTAGCATGTGCTAAGGTTTTCAACTGCAAGTTAAAAACTGAAAAAATGCACCAAACCCAGCTGAAAACAAAAAATGAAGCAAACTGAAAATCCTGACAACTGGATTTCCAGCCAAGACCCATATCTCACAGAGCAAGATCAAAAGAGAAGATTTTGTGAAAGTTATATAACCAGTACTAGAGAGATTAATCCAAGCTTTGACAGCAAAAGTATCTCAAATAATAGGCGTCCATACACTTTAACTCTGAACAACCACAAGTCCTGACCAGCTTTGATTGCTTATAACCTGCAGAATCTGGACCCCTCTAAGTCAGTTGTACTCTCGTAACTTTGATTTCCAAAGAAATCTGGAAAGCAGGTTAAGATGAACTGGAACCCTGAACATCTGTTAAAACCATATAAAGGAGAAAGTATTTTATTATCCACATCAGAAAACATTCTTAGTTTTACAGACTTCTCCCAGCAAGCTGAGACTTGTTATAACGCCTACCAGCTATATGTTTGTGAAGATCAAGGACAATTACACATATCATACCAGAAGAAATAGATGTGTCCAAGGAAAAGGAAGAGAAAGCACCTCTGGCTTCAGGGAAGCCTCTGTAATCAAAGTCTTAATGTAAACTTAAGTAACCTCTTAAAAACAATCCCTGCAATTGTGGTTGAAATATTACAATAACTGTTACAAAACTCTTAAACTTCCTGTTTGTCATTCCTGTGATAGGAATAACAAAAGCAGCTTCCCGTGTAACCTTTTTGGGAGAGGTGGGCTGAAATCACAGATATTAGATTTGTACCTAGACTTCCACCACAGCATCAGGATTTGACCCACCTTTTTACTTTTTCAACTCCCGGTTGTAGAAAACTTAGAAAGCAGCGGAATATTGAAAGCCCACTCTCAAACCTAAAAATAAATAAATAAATACATAATACAAGCTTTTAAAGGATAAGCCCAACCACATGGGCAGATCCAAGCAAACCATCTAGACAAAAAGGCCTATTGCAGAGTTGACATCCTGGTTTGACACTAAAGATCAGGAAGAAGCAGAGAGACTTTTTAATTCAAATTGGCTCACCCATCCTATGAGGATGGACAAAAAATACAGGATGCATGCCAAACAGTCTGAATTTATGCATGTACAAGCTTTATTACATAAGGCATAACTGATATTTGTTGAAGGTTTGAGACCACAGACACAGATTAAGATACCTCCTTGATAATGAAAATAAATCTTTTCCTGTTTGATGGTCAAGTGTAGCTTTGCTTTGTGTTTGACCTAAATTTCTCTCAGTCCTATTAAACTATCAAAAGTGATAAGATCATGTTTCAGCAAGTTGACAAGTCTCACATACACATACTGGATTATCTCACCTATTCTCTCTGCATTACACCCTGGCAAAGAGAGGAGGAAAAACTCCTCTACTGGAACCTACCATTTCAGCAGGTGGCACTCCCTACCACGGACTGTGCAGAAAACTGAACACTTCTTGCTACAGTTGTGCATGTAGAGATCCTACAATCGGTATCTTGTGCGCCGCTACAATGGCTGAATATAGACAATGCTCCAACAGATATATATTATACAAGAAACTGTACCTATTCACAAAGGTCATTGTTGTGTCAACATCTTTCAAATATACTCCAAAGATCAACTGAGCATTTCCAATAGGCCATTGAAGTATGTGGGCACACATTTCCTCACTCAAAAGATGAAGTATAAAAGAGATATTAAAACAAAACAAAAAACAAAACAAAACACCACCACCACACAAACAACATACCAAAAAAACAAACAAAAAACAACAAACAAAAACACAACAAAAAAACCCACCACAAAACCCCAAACAAACAAACCCCACAACACACCTAATAATGATCTGATAGGTATACTTTTCCCCCAGATTAAAAGAAGTCATTTTTTCAAACATTTCTCCCTGTTTCTTTTTTCTTGTCCTCTTGACCGCTCCAGACTAATACTTGCAGTGTATTTACTATCCTCTATGACTGACCCTGTGCTCCACTCCAGCCCATGGATCCTGCTGTGTTCTCTGCCCCTCAGACTGTTCTCCACAAGCTGTAACACTGCCTGGGAGACAACGCATCAGTTGGACACAATCTCTGGGAATCTGATTTGACCTGAGGCAAACAGGAACACCAGACCAGACACCTGTTGGAAGAGTCCTCTGAAAGATAAAATTCTGATTTCCTCTCTGAAATCCACTTAATTAATTTCTAACAATTTCTTTATGTCAAGAATTCCACTACACCAAAAAACATCTGATTTCCATTGTTATCCTTCAGATACCCACTAGGGCTTGACAATAATTCTCCAAGCACCAGATCAAAGATTAAATGTGGTAAAGCCTGAGAATTTTTATGAGGAGTGTTTTTAGAAGTGTATCAGCATACTGACAGATCAGAGACAGGAGAAGCACTTGACTCTGACCTCTGCAGAGCATGAGCTCTCTGGAGCAGAAACTCCCTCTCTCACGTGCACGCTTCATACTACAGCAACACGCCAATCTTCCTGGCAGTGTAGTAACAATAATAAATAAGGAGGCAGGACTAAGTCTTTCTGCCAAAGCATACTTGAGCCTAGCAAGGGAAAAGAAAAGAAAAAAAAACAGGAGAGGAAAACAGAAGAGCCAAAGGATTTACAAAGATAAAATGCTCTGCTACTCTGTCTGCAACCATACTAACACTGCACTGGCTTTAAAAAGACGCAACCTTAATAAATAGAAGTCGCATTAGTGCAACAGCTCTGCCTTAGCACTTCTTCTAGCCCAAGCCATCAAACTCACATCCTTCACAATGCTCAGTGGAATGAGACACTTTCAAGATCTAACAGAACGTGTCTAGAATGCCAGGCAAGAATGCTTTTTTTTTCCCCTATTTATTTTTGGTTTGTGAAAAACTCAGTAGAACATTACTCTGATTATATCCCCAGTTATAAATACAAACTTCTGCTGGCATTAAAATAGTCTATCAAAGCCAGTGGAAGCGCCTGCCAGAACATCACTTCCATCACTTCCCTTCAGGAGTGCATCAGTGTTCTGTTATTCAGTTTTCAACTATTTTGCAGCATTCATGACCTACAGTTATAAGTTCACTTTAACCACACTCAGCAGCAGGAAGTTTTCAGTTTATTCTTCTGATACTTTCTTTGCTTAATTTCATCCTATTGTGCCTCAATTGTAG
The DNA here is from genome assembly GCF_036013475.1 of Columba livia. NCBI lineage: Eukaryota > Metazoa > Chordata > Aves > Columbiformes > Columbidae > Columba > Columba livia. The sequence goes on along the minus strand of NC_088602.1, from coordinate 134,047,042 downwards.
CCTAAGAATAGCAGCATTGCCACTCCTCTGATTTATTATCTTTCCTCTGCAAGAAGCCCTATGCTAAACACTCGAGTCTGTCCTCTTACAGGGTTGAGTCATAACCCAAAAAAATCCTGTGTATATGACTAGTGCCATAGACATTATTTGAAGTAAGGATGCACCTCTGACTGCATTCTATACTGTTCTCTTTTCCCTGTGGTGGCGCATCTCATCCCTCAGTTACTTCTCTGACGGCATCCACCCATTGCGCGTACGTCTTAGCTGAGGTCTCAATGATTTTACTTCCCTTTCCCAAATCAGTGAAGCTCATTCTGAACCCTAAAAGCTACACAGGGACTTCATGTATTTGCTCTCTTCAGTGATGATACCCTCCCCTTTTCGGTTCTTGTTCCTCTCAAATTCTTGTCCAACTATTACATCCCTCTGCTATTTAACCAGGCTATATGTAATTGAGAGAAGCAGAATGGGGGGTGAGGAGGAAAGTAAATCCCTCATGTCCCAAAAGCAGACCTCTCCCTGTGCTCTCAAGCACCAATTTCACGTCTCTGCTTTCTCCACTTGGAGACTTGCTGGAGACTTGCAGGGCAGAATGTGTTTCCACTGGAGCTCATCTAAGGAACAATCAGCTTAAGCAGTTGTATTCAAATAGTATCAATGTTTTCAAATCTACTTCCTATTTTCCTACTGGAAACCCTGCCAAACACACTCTTCAACAGACACTAAAGTAATTTGGATAGTTGATATGCAATCCAAATTTTTAGTGGAAAACTGCCAGATTTGACATCTGTGAGAAAGTGGGTAATTTTTATTATCCACAGAGAGCATGCACTCAGTCCGATATTTTCTACCTCTACACATCTCTTTCTACTGGAACTGCTTTATGGTTTTACTTGATCAACGGGCTGCCAAAAATGATTTAACCCCTTCACTGCTACCAGAATCCAAGAACCTACTATCACCATTTTAACAGTGTCCATTTAGAAGCATATTCTGAAATTTCTTTTCAACAGCAGGATGTTGTTACCTGTTACTTCTGATGCCTTTAATTACAGCAAATACGTTTTGTTTTTGTTTTTGTTTTTTGGGGGGGGTGTTTTTGAGGTAGTATCTTCTGATTATTATTTGCCCAAAAGAAGAAGGAGCCTGGTCTCTTGTAAGAGAAGGGTTAATTCCCTGCTTCCTCTTGTCCCTTCTCTTGCTGGAGAGAGGGTCTGTCAGAACAGCTGCTGGGGGAAGCAAGGATGGGAAAATGCCTTTGGGAAAGTAGGCCTTCCTGCTGAGGACCCAGCCCAACTCCAGCTTGGAAAGAGATTTTCTTCTTGCATTCTGTTTTGCTTAGGGTACCTTCTAAATGGTTCTAAAAGTTTTGTTTTGCCTCCACACCACCTAACAGGTCACATCCTCCAGGCCACTGAGGTGCATGGAGTTATACTGATTTGCATGAGCAAACAGCCTGTATGACTTCTACTCTAACTTCTTTGTTTACACCAAGCAGCATCACTTCTGGTTTAGAATGAATTTAACTATCTGCAAGCATTAGGAAAAACAGAACATGAAAAACACAGAAGAAAGGAGAGAATATTATACAGACCTTTTAGCATGGTAGGTTGGTTTATTTGCTTTGTTGTTGCTTTTTGGTTTTGTAGGTTAAAAAAAAAAACAACAACAAATTAGAAACCACCAAACACCAAACTCCTCAAGGCTTTCTGTTCGCAACTGTCTGCCGAGGTTCCTTTAAATAAATGAAAACAAATAGTGCCCGGTTGTGTGGGCTGCATGAAAGAAGCTCAACCTCTGATTGATTTGTAATGCTGAAAAGGTTTATCTGCTTCACTAAAAAGATTATCAAAGTTCACTTTGTAAGCGCACATGTCTATTTTATTTCTCAAAGATTACCAGTTTCCTTCTTAGCCCCACATTTTCCTGCTGGGAACAGGTGGCAGAACTCCTGGCACCAAAGCAATCTCAAAATGTATACTAAACAGGGATAATTTGTTGGTGTCTTAATCATCAAAAACTAAACTCCTCCTGGCAGTTCTATTTTCCTTTCTTTTCTTTCTCCCCCCCCCCCCTCTTTTTTTTTTTTAATGCTGTATATGAGGCCAAAGCCACTGAGTGGTAACCCCTGAGCTACTGATAGATTTTTACTGGACAAATACCAGCAGCAGGGGCACAGTGTCCAGCCTCTGGTGCAGAAATCCAATCAGTGCTTACAGTCATACCAACAAACCAGAGCACCAGGAAGAGCTACCAAGAGATCTTTTGATATTTGGTTTGGTTTTTTTTTCAGTCTCAGAAAAGTACAGAATGCTGTAAAATTATGAATAAGGTAGAGATTGAGAAGCATACTATCGCTGACTTTCAGAAGATAGCAGAAACAATGCATATATTTTATTATTCCACATCCATGTTAAAAAAAAACTCCCTGTGTTATGTCTAATTTAGACTGTTCACACAGCTAGGGTCAAAGACACTGTATTTGCATTTTTCTTATCACCCTAACACTGCGCAAATAGCAGTAATTTTTCAAGTTTCATAGCTAGTTTCATCTCAGGTTCTCACAGGACTCAGCAAACATCAGTAAACTAAAGGTTTGGTTCAGAAATACACATGAAGTTGGAAAGCACCCATTGACTTAAGTAGAGTTTGGATCAGGCTGGAAGCCTCCTGCAAATTTCAAGATAAATATCACCATTATCATTTTACAGACAGGTAGATCAAAGAATAAATAAATAACATGGTGACAGTGCAGCAGAAGCAGCATGAGAAACCAGGACTCTGGACTCCTAGCCTGCTGATTGACTGACAAGAGTTCTTGCAGCTGCTGCTTAACCTGTTCAGCAATGCCCATGATCAAAGAGGAAGAATGCAGAACAAGCTTTAAAACAGCGGGTACAGTTGAAACCTAAATTTTGACCAATAAATGAAATAATATGCTGAACTGAATAAGTATCCCGGTGTTAGGGTCTTAGAATGACAGACAACGAATACAAAAGTTCCCAAGAAATAAGACATGTTTTAGTGAGTGCAAGAAGAAAATAAGGTGTTCATTTTCCTGTGACACATTATACTTCTCTTGTTGGATATAAAACACTGCCTTTGGAGCACAACTGGCAAACATAATTCTTAAGGCAACAAACAAAAACTGAAAATACCAATAAAAAGTAAGGGTTAAATTTGTTTGAAACTTTTCTAAACTTTTTCTGGGATCGCCTTTGCCTCTTTAACAAATCTTACAGATAGCCATTTCTTACCCTGACATGGCATTTAGGGACATGGTTTTGTGGTGGGCCTAATGTTAAGTTTATGGTTGGACTAGATCTTAAGGGCCTTTTCCAGCCCAAATTAATATATGATTCTAAAACACCGGCAGGATAGCCATTATAATGTAAAGCATAAAGTCCTTTAAGTCCAGTGGAATGCTTTCATCGCTTTTGGTAGAAGAAAGATTAGCATTTAATTTCAATGTTATTTTTCATACTTGGAATCCCAGAGAAACTGTCACCTCTACGGAATTTATCACCTGATTAGATCAATCTCTTGCAGATATAAAATACACATGAAACAATAATTTTAAATTCCAAAATTATCCTGAAAATTTGTTAGCATCATCCTGTGATTAATTTCATGGTATATTCCCCAACACTTCTGTACCTTTCAACACTAACAACACTTAGCCAATCACTCTAGTTCAAGTAAGTTACACTAAAGACCTGATCAAAACACGCTTGTACTTACCAACTTATATATACATACGCACAAGTGTCACATATATATGTGTGTGTATACATACGAAAAACACACATGGTTTTAAAAATTTTTGTTCTAGCCTGGTTGTGGGGTTCAGCATGGATGAGACTGAGGAGCTCTGGTGTACATACAAAAGCTTGTTGTCGATGGCACTCCTGGGTTTCTAAGACATCTTCCCCCATCCTACCTGGGGGGAGTGAGCAAGAGGCTGCGTGGTGCTTAGTTGGTGGCTGCAGCTCACTGCAGAAAACCTGCTCTAATCTGTATGATGTTCTTTTGCTTGGTAATTCAGGGGAAACGGAGTACTTTAAAAGGAGCACTGAGTTCTCACCGCACAAATATAGGATGTTTTGTAACTTCAGAGTACTTGACATGAAGGCTAAATCCTAGGTGTTCTGTTAAGACATCAATGTTTCCCAGAAGATTAATACCTGAGTATTTTCCAATTGCACAAACTTATCCCCAGATGTATCTCTATCAGAAATTCTAAAAGGCAACTGTGTCTTTTTCTTAAATCCGTAAAAGAATAGCTCCAAACAAAGTTATTTTCTTGGCAAACTTGTTAATCTGCTTTGTTAGCAACTCTGGGCTGTGGGCACAGCATCACAATATCTGTCAAGAGCTGCCAGTGTGGAATGCAGTATCGGACAGCTGACAGCAGATTTCTCCAGCAAAGCCCTCCAGAGTTTCCTTACCACGCTGGTGAACTACTCCATCCCCACAGAAGTCCCTTGTGAACTCCAAAACCTTTCTTTAGTTTGGAATTAATAGCATTCAACTTCTGACAAAAGGGAGACACCAGTGTGCCACACTCTACATGGACACTGTAATACTTAGATACAGCAGCGCTCTTGCTTCTTCTGTTTTGAGACCCTATAGTTGAGTGTTACTATACAGCCCAACACTCACTCACAGGAAAACTGTGAATCCTTTCAGGAACACAACAATTGTTCATGATGTCTCAGCAGTTAAATACACCCAGCACAGGTTAACACACATTCTCAGCTCACAGTTCTTCATTTACTGCCCTTTCACGAACACCCTTAAAAAACGTTGTGGGGGTTTTGTGTTTTTGTTTGTTTGTTTTGTTTTGTTTGTTTGTTTTTTCCCGAATACGTCTACACCCATACAAACAGCTTTCCAGTTAACTTAGGTGAATAAGAAACAAAACATTCAAGCCTGCATTTCCCAGAACAGTCACACTGAAATATATTCATTCTGTCTATTGAGAAAACTGAAATTTTAATCACAATTCATAGAATATTTGCTTTTGGAATTAAATATATCATTATAAAAATCTGATTTAAAACTAAAACACCCCAAAATTCTGCCTTAGGCCTCTATAAACCATGAAATTGACATTGAAAAATTTGGCTCCCAATTAAAATCAGAACTAATAGGTTTTTCTAAAATTTTAAGGCTTCAAGGTAGCTTTGAATTTCAAGGGATAGTTAGTTGTTACGACTTTTTTAATCCTAGAAACCAGCAGAAACACCAAAACAAAACCTGTAAACAGCCACAGTTAAAGAAAATTAAGGTTTGTGATGTCAGTCTTCCACTGATGGTAGTCACTTGAGTTTAATGATGAACCCCCTCTTTATTTTTAAATGTTACTAGTGAACAACAAGACTCTCATATTAAAACATAATCAGTAACAAAATGTTTTTTATTACAGAATTCTTCTTTTACTTCTATAAAAAGCAAATAATTAAGAACAACAGAACAGTCGGTATTTCCTTACTTCTGAATGCCTCACATCATGCAGATACAAAGATTACACCTTCCCCTTTCTGAAAACTGTAGTTTTTAACTATACAACCACCTCCTTCTACATACTAAAATAGGATCTCCTTACGAACATCTCCACATGTAGAATCATAGAGTCTTATGTATTTCCATTCACTTTGCTTTTTTTAATACTCAAATGTGCACAAGCATGAGAGTTCAAGTATACCAGAAATAAATGTATTTGTGCATATACATATATATATACACACACACACACAGTGTGTGTGTATATGGATGAAGAACTTCAGTTATATGAGCAACAAGCTGATCTACAATAATTACTTCTGTGCTCACACAGAGCTCCAATACCTTCAGGGGTACTTCATATGATCTCTATTTTTGTACTTTCAACAATACTTTTACAATTACTTTACCAGATACCATCATACTCATACTTCAGAAATAACATAAGAAAAACAAAGAACAAAAAACCAACCAAAAAACAGTAAGCATGATAAATACATCAGCTAATGGGTAGTAGGCTGTACTGCTCTGCAGAAAGATTATTACAGGCACAATGCCACAGATTTATTTATGGCTTAAAGCAGTGCATGTCATAAGCACACATAGTTTTAGTAGGTGGAGTCATCTGACCCAATCTGGCAGAGCTTTCACATGGGAATGGCAAGGACTCCTCATTACCCAGGAATTAATGCTTTTATTGGCAAAAAGTGTCTCCTATGTATATTCCTGAACGAGAACAATGTGCAGTAGTTTCCAGTGATTCACATGAATTCTTTTTCCTTTTGAAAAACTGGCTGACTGACAAAGTCACTTCCTTTTCGAGTTCTCCGTCAGCTCTTCAGTCCTTCCAGCCACGCAAGCCTGCACCTCAGGCCCATTTGTCCAATCCAGTAAAGAACCTCAATTCAGGGGTGAAACGCAGTTACCATTTAACATTGAGATCCTATCATAGCTAAGCACAGCAAAGTAACTCAAACCTGCATTATGATCATATGTAAAATTTACATGTGCAGGTAGTTACTCATTCTCTGTATTCAGAGAGACACTAGTAACACTGCTACAGGTCTGAAATGAAGCATGCGCTTTTTCAGTGAACCATGGATCTCAAATCTTACTGGAAAGAAAGGTTCACTGGAGGCCCAGCTCTCCCTAGCATAGCAATGGCTGACCCATTCAGTTCACATGTCACTCAATCACCAACTGCCCCTGCCCTGAGTCACTGGAAATCCCCAAGTCAGGTTTTCAGCAGATACTGTTCTCTTAACCTGCTGCATTCTCCTAAGATCACAGAACCTGGGGACATGATTGTACATATGCCAAGCAGGGTCCATGGGCTTGACTAATTTGCATTAAAAAAAAAGCATTATTGTAGTCTGCTGACATGTTTCTGAAGTTTGTGGATTGGGTTCAGGATTTATCCTTTCAGTTACCCATACAATGGCAGAGACAATACCTCTTTTTAAGGGTGCTAGACCAGAGCACTTCTAACACCATGAAAAGTTTAGCCTGAGTCCCACTATAAAGTCATTTAAAAAATTCTTCTAAGGACACAGCTGCTTCAGTATCCACAAAAACATTCACATCCGTCTCTTACCACTTGCCACAGCAAAAATAATCCTTCTGGATCTCTTGCTTTCCACATTACATACCTGCCTTTACAATTTTCCTTTGGCTTCCCTTCTCCATCACAACACTTATCTGCTGCCGTCCTGACTTCCGAGGCTCATCCCAGTCTAATGCCATCTTACCTTATTAATTCTGCACAGCCAGGCTGAATAATCACTCGGGGCAGCTGACTGCACCACTCTCCAACACAATATTAACCGCATTTGCAAAAATGTACACCAGGTATTCCCCATAGCTTCTCCATTACCGAAAACATCCTGTAAGACTTCACAGAACTACTACTTTATTCTCTTTAAAAACTCCTCTTAAAACCCTCCTCCCTTGAAATGACTACAGAAGAACTGACAACTATCACTCTTTCCTTATTTTACCTATTTGTTTGTTTGACATAAGAAAATCTTTAAAGAAGCAATAGGTAGGCAAAACCAAGAACTACAGGATTCAAGTGGCTTTCGCTGGAATAAGAACTCTATATTTGGATAGAAAGCACACAACACTATTACGATCCTATAGCACAGGAAAACCCATTTTTACCATACCCAGTCTAAATTCATACCTTCTGATGCTGCATGATATGATAGTGGCTTCACACGAAAAGTTGTGGCCCCATATCTCTACTGACACAAAGAGGCAATGCCCAAAGCTTTCCTCTGAATCAAAACTACATATCCTAAAGTTTCATCCCAACAGCCACTCCCTGTCTCCACACGGGCTCTGGTCTCTGTCTTAATGCACGAGGGGAGGGCTTTTTGCTGCTCAAGCCCAGACACAACTGAGCTGCGTGTTCCCCACGGAGCCCAGAAAGCTTCAGCTTCTCCATTTATCCAGTTTGGGACACGAGTTATCTGGGCTCCACATCTCTGAAATGCAGTTCAGAAGGTGCTTCATCTGGGTGTGTGCAAGCCAACCCCACCTCCCACAGCAGAACCGTAAGTTCTTTCGCTGCCAACCCACATGATTAACAAGGCAGTGAAAACAAAGTGTCAACTTTCAATAAAGTACAGGAATAGTTTGCATGATCCTCCTCTCTGCAGTTACTGAACCAAACAGTCTTTGATGTATTAATTTATTTTTTTTTTTACTCTAGTTCTGTTTCCATGCAATGAAAATAATACATAATATTGGCTTTGCCTTAAAAATACTTCTCTTATGAAAAGCATTCCATTTGTACTGACTTTAGTGGAAGGTGCGTGGGTGTGTCAGAAAGAAGAATTAAGTCCCGAGACGCTTGTATCTCACTGTATACTTAATAAAGTAACAATTCAAACCATGTTTGTCTAAAAGAAAAAGTCCAGCTACAGAAAGTTTGTAAAACACCAGAAAGAAATTGCCTGAATTCCAAGATCTCAAAGTCTGGACAAGGCAATTCAATCTTGTTCAGTTTGGATCCCACTTCAGCTACATATCCAGCTTAAGTATGATATGAAGTCCTGCTGAAGTGCCTTGCTGACTGTGGGCCTAAGTACTCCTGCAGTAAAATTAATATATAAAATAAAGTTACCATGTGCAGTGCACTGGGACATTCGTTATCTCTATGCGTTTTCTTGGAGGGGCAGGATGTTGGAGCCGATTGAGGGAGTTTGGATATTTGTGTCTAGGGGGCCATTATGCCTCAGCACCCTGCTAATCTTTCCCAGTTTTCCTTTCTTCCAGTCTCCACAGCACCTTTGTTTCCTTCCATTTATCCTCCTCCTCCCCTCCCTCCCTTCCCCTCACTCTCTCTTGGTGGCCATTAACTACGCTGACAGTTTGACAGGCTGAAATAAGGAAATAAAACACTTAAACATTGTTTCCTGATGTATGCATTCATCTCCTCTGCCAGATACAGATATTGAGGAGATACTTCACTCCTCCTGTCAGCTCACAAAATTATAGCTCAGCTCTCACAGAAACACAACTCTCAGGTCTTGTCTTGTACGTTCACTTGATTTGTCTTCCTACCAGAAGGCCACACAAGGGCCATTTCCATGTCTTTAGCAGGAGCTTCTTATGTTTATACTCTTAATACGACATTTTCATATGCCTAGGGTTGAGTTTGTTAAAAACAGAACCCCGTGATGCTTCTGCTGAACACACTCACATTTATCGTGACAGCTCCACTTCTTGCTTGGATTACAACGAAACTACTTCGGGAATAAAATAAACTAGATTGCATTAAATTTTGTGTCATTCTCATAACCCATTACAGCAGCTGAGTAAACCAAAACCCAGCTTTGCTTTGACCAGGTTTATTAGACTTTATTTAAGCATTTTCTTCTGGTTGACAGAAAACATGCTGCTGGAGACTAGAGGCATCCCACCCTTTATATAAAACCCACTGCTTACAGCATTGGCTTACAGGAGCCAATGCTGTTTGGCTCCCCGAGGGAAAACTGCAGTGATACTGTCACTGCTCATTACCTCCAGTGGGTGTTGCTGTGAACAAGCCTATGGGAAAAATGCAGGGAAAAGGAAAGTAACAAAAAAAAAAGTAGTATTACAGAAGCTCATAAACATGTCCCACGTCTGGAAAATTTGCCTGATCCATACAACCAGAAAGAAATGAGAGCTTGGCAAGAAAGTAAATATTCTTTGCCACTTACAACTGTCTTCCACACCTATTGGATAAACACAAGCGTTTCGTACTTTATCTGCTGTGCCGGCATAACGCTGCAATGGAGCCAAGTCTTCTTTTTGTAATTTCAGTAGCTCCCAAGATTTACGTAAAGTAGCACGGCGCTGTGGCTGCAGCCTCTCAGGGATGCCTGGCGGCCAATATCCATTGCAGATTAGACTGACCTGCCAGCTTCACCATCCCAAAATGGCTGAGGAGCTGTGACAAACACCGTCCTGAAATCCCAGATAAACTATATTCCTTCTTGAGTAGTTATGAATGTAGCAAACAGAAATGTATCAATAGACCAGAATATACTGACATGTTTTGTCCCTTGCTCATGGGGAAGGCTAGCTCTGGTTTCAGTTAGCAGGTAGAAATGCAGCAGAAGTGGGGTGGCACATTTTGGGCCCTTGAAACAAATTAACAACGACCCCCACTTTACACTCCAGTGTTATAAATCCTTGCAGAACTTTATTCCTTTCTTCCTCGCCTCCAACTTTCTCATTATTTCAGATATCTCTAGTCATGACATAAGAAACAGTCTTTGAAGTAACTATGTATTATAATTTCCACTGACATATAGATTTAATCGGAGGTAGGACAAAAACAAACACCACACCAATAACAAAAATGTCCACAAGGAAGTCTGTATAAGTGGTGCTGTTGAGATTTCATTCTCTCTTTAAATATATTTTTCTGTTTGTAAGAGTTGCTATTAAATAGAGGAAAAGATTCAAATTCAATCATCCTAAAGAGCTAGAGGAGCTTGAGTGGAAAAGTAATCCATTTGCTCACCTAGAGACAGTAAGGGCTTTGCTGCTGCCTTCCAATACTGACTGTCCAAGAGCAATATTTCAACTGGTTACACCCATTCATTTCTTTACCCTCCAAAGATCTATTAATAAAAGCAGCAGCCTGTTACATGCTGTTATTTAACTGAGAGGTTTTGAATTTCATGAATGAAACTGAAAGACAATATCAATAAAGCAAGAGGAAACACAAGTTCCTTACTACTTCCTCCACATAAGCCTATAAAAGAGGCAGTCAACCAAAAACTACTGTTAACTCTTTACCGACAATATGCACAGAACTTCCTAAAACTATCCAAGATTAACTTGGGTTTTATCATTGGAAATCATAACAAGCTCCCAGCATGCTGTTGGAGGGCACCAAGCTTTATCATTATTTCGCACAGTCAGAGAAAAGAGATTCCACCCACGTGAGATCGATGCAAAGCCCATTATGTTTTTCAAGAGTATCAGCTGCTGATTATTGTATATTGGTTCAACTACCTACAGCACCCTGAGATTTTCTGCCATTCCACAGACATGTATACTGCCATCCCAGAGTTCTTAACACAGCCTCACTTATTCTATATCAATGGTCTTGCCTTTCTGTTTACTCCTAGATGAAAAAATAAATAAATTATCAAGAAGAGTAAGTGATCAAAAAAGAGTAAATCAAGGTTGTTTTGCAAGTGTAGATTTTCAGAATGTATGAAAGATTTCTACATTTGGTTAAGTTTTTCAATTTTTTGCATAGTATTCAATTTTTATTTTTCTTAATAGCCATCTTAATCTTCCTTTACTTTTTAATTAAATGGTCTCTTTTCACTCTTTCCCAGTAAATAAAAGTTAAAAACTGAAAAAAAAAAAAAAATGAAGATAAACCACAAAAATAAATCTACCATACTAAAAATCAAATTAACCAAAAAACACATAGGAAGTGGAAAAAAAACCAACACTGAAATGTCAGTAAAAGAGTTTCATTTCCTTCCACAGTTTTTATAGGAACAACTACCATTGTTAATTTTCCTCAGCATATTTTTTTCTTTCTTATTGTGGAACAGTAGACTACTATTATTTTATTTTCCTGAACTAACTTGTCTCCTGTTCCCCCAGGGTTGCTCTTTGCACCCTACTTATAAAAAGAAAGCTCGCTACTATTACCAAACCTGCAAATACTTCTGTGTTAAAACCTGCATACCATAGGACAATATTGAAGACTCTTGCCTAAGCAGAAAGCTGCAAATGCACGGTTATCACAGTCATCTGAACTAGCATCCAGAACAGAAAAGTCTGAACTTGTCAAGATCTATTGTCTGCCTTATCGCAGCAGCCATTCACCTGCACATATCTCATGCTCCTTTCCTCATAACAACTGTGACTTTTCTGATACCAAGAGAGGTCCATCAGGTGGGTTTGGAAACAGTGCCGTAAAGCTTGAGACCCATCCAAAGATCAATGGTAAACAACATTAAAAGTTTCAGTGCATGAAGTGATAGCAACAGCACAATCTACTGCAGATGCAGGTTGAGCCTTAAACTAGCAATCCTGTTCTGCAGAAGGTTACGTGCCTTGCTGCCACCTTCAACAGACTTCACCATCCAGACTTCCAGGAGGGTGCACCCTTCACCATATGCAAAGTAAGGCCTGTACTTACACTGCAAGGAGTGTCCCTTGTGGGACTTCTGCACAACTTTCTTACTCTCTGTGGATATTAAAATATTCTTCTAAGTAGGGCAGAATTTCCTCTCCAAAGTCTTTGTGAAAGCTCCTGGGTGTCTATGTATGTGTGTGTGTTTGCACATGCAAGTATGTTGCCTTCCTAGAAATATAGTTGGCTGTAAGAAATTAAAGAAATTAAAGAAATTGGAAGCTGCTACCTTTATAGTAGCTGCTGCGTCTGATTACTGTTACCAGGGCTCTTCTGCCTCCTTGCAGCAAGAAGTATTTAAATAAAAAAAAATCTTACACACTTCTGCAGTCCATCGTAAAACTTCCTGACCTCAGGTTTTAGCCTGACATTTATTTTTGCCCAAGGTTTCTCAAGTGCCATACCCACTGGTATGGAAACTTCAAAAGTCTGAGGTGCACACATGGCTTCTAAAAATGATACCAAGTCCTCTACTGTTCAAATTCAATTTACATACTAGATATCAACATATGATTATCTTAAGTGGAAATGCAAGGAAATATTGAGCAGTAAATAGAGAAAAACATGAGACTAGAGAAAAATACCAGACATTGGGTGAACCACAAAGGAAAAGATACATACTTTTCACATTCTTATTTTAGGAAAGTATCTTCAGAAGTAACCTAATCAGGTACAGCAGCTCTTCGGTCACCTGTATTATAAATTAATGAACAGGAGCTCAATAATGAACAATTGCTATCCCTGTGTTTGAAAGACAATGCAGAAATGTAAAATAAATGGGAGTGCAAGAAGGTTGAAAGTAGAAGGGAGCTCTTTCCATCAGGAGGGCAGACAATGGCTCAGGGCAGTGTCGTGGGTGGGAGAAGGATTACAGCTGGCCATAGTAAGTGATCTTCCACAAGGGCACCCACCACCATGATTCAGTGCTGCCAGGCAGAGCTGTTCCTTTAAGCACAACACATTTACAGCATATGCTCAAAAAAAAAACCCCAAAACACCACCAAAACAACAACAACAACAAACAATACACAGTAAAACTGACTTCTGCCTGTTTGATCTTATGGTCAAGGAAGTTCTTTCAGACTTTTTCTGTATCAGTATGCAGAGGATCACAAACAGGCCCATGCAGAATGGGTAAGACCATTTACTATAATAGCTTCTCTTAGCTTATTTCAATCCCTCCATAAGTGAAGTAACTAAACTATAACCACTATTTATTAAAAAGCAACTTTTTTTTGTTCCATACAAAGGTAAGTTTTACACCAATAGCTTCCTTTTAACCCAAAACATGTTAAACAGCTATCTTCCAGCAGTCAAGATAAGTATGAAGCGCTGATCCTCCTCCCCAAGCACACCAGCCCCATCACCTGCAAAGGAAGTTCCTACTTGAAACCACTATTTATGGAAGGATGTTTATGAGAAAAATGTAGTCAGGTACTTCCCTGCATGCTAGAAATAAGGGGTTCTTTACAAATAAAATGCCTCAGAAACACAAACAATTGTTCTTCCCATCCTCCAAATGGCAAAAAGCCAAACAAAATTAAGCCTGAATACAATTCCATAGTGTCTCAGCAAAACTTTCACTTGCATGTCTCATGCCTTCCATTTCTTTTAAGTGCAGGAATACCTACATAACCTACACCACCTTCTATTCATCAAAATCTTCAGCCTCAATAGACTTATGTCTAATGTTCATGGTTTTTAGAGAGCTCCATTCCAGCTTCTTTTACAGTTTTACCTTTACTTCAATAAGAACAAAAGACAGGCCAAAAATAACTAAAGTGATAATAATTATCCATTTAAGATTTGATTAGGAAGAGCTACAAGTAAACTTTTCAGTGACAAATACTAAATTCAGAAAGAACTATTCCTCACAGCCAGTAATGCAAAAAAGGTCAGCGTTCACACTCCTGCAGAAATGCTCTGCTCATATTACCGATGCCAAATGAATTTTCAAAGTCCAAACAATGAAATAAAACAGAGCTTTACAATCCCTGTTGAAATCAACATTACTTTTCACAGCAAACACCAAGAATTCACAGTATTAATCACAACTACCATCATCCCCAAAACACCTAGGAGGATGAAAACCATGCAGTTGGAGTGGAGTGCAAAATAAAACAACAACAACAACAACAGTGCTCAAAAGTAAGGTGAGTCTTGGACGACAAAATCTCTTGAAATTGCAAGAGCTTAACAAACATATATAATTATTTTACTTAATCCCTGGAACTTCTCTCAACTGCTTAACTCCCTCTTTCCCTAGCTTACCCCTACTGCTTCTCTACTTCTCTTTTCCTTGCATTTCTTTTCATCCCAAAGCTGTCCAAATTGCTGGTCAGGATTGGGAAATGTAAGGTAGGACCAGTTAGCTCTTTCCTACTTTCTTCACATAATAGCAGTTTTGGACAGAAGGAAGAACCAACCATTCTCCTGGGTGAAGCCACTGAGCTCTCTATCAGACCACACAGATCACAGTGGCCAGCGATGGGGATCCATGTGCAGGTTGATGCCTCTAGGGATCTGCTACCTGGGGCAGGACTGGCAACCCTACTGACGCAAGAGCTGCCAAATCCACCCTGGGCACCCTGAACAGACCCCAGCTCTGCTCGCTGAACAGCTGAAAGATAGATGCACATTTTAGAACTGGTTACAAGACGGAAAAAACCCCAGAGAGTTATGAAAGTGTGTATATTAAAAAAACAAGGAAGCATCTTTCTCAGGAGTCTGTTTGATATGTCCACAAGTATTTAACACATCTGACGGAGTAATGAGAACCAGATAGAAGACAGCACTTCTCTCTGACACTAGTATAATTAAAAGGGCAAGGTATTAACTAGCTTTGGAAAAAAAAAAAAAAAAAAAAAAAGAAATATATTGGTTGTTCTGGGGATTACAGTCCTGTCTTGATCCTACCTTCACTAATCGTTGCATTTAGTGAGTAGACACTTTGACCGTTCCCTGGAGGCCATGTCTGCTGATTACTGTTTGCTGATCCACTGTGCAGGCAGGATTTGAAACACGGGGATAGTGCTCTTTAGACAGTCCATATAATGCCATTTCTGGCTTGTACTATAGGACAGAGATTCTTTCATAGATACTGGTGTCAGCTACACCCTCATCATCTTTTTAGTAACGTGCTCCTCACACACAGTGCAATGCTGCAGATCAGATTTTTCTTGGTCAGCCAAATATGTATTTGCTACTTATTTTTAAAAATACCCGAGGAAAACACACCACCACCACAGCCTACCCTCATATTTTATGCAAACCACATGCAGATCTCAAGGCTCATGGAAAATTGCCATTGCAGTCTTTGGCACTGCAAAATGTAGGTACTCCTTTTCAGAGCCACTATATGCAATGATATTTCCAGAAGTAAGCCGTTGGAGTAAATGAAGTTACATTAAGTGATGCACCTAGCCCACAGCACATAAAAGATAGATAGTATGACAGTGCTACAAATTGAGCTGCTGGTTATATATTTTATACAATGTAACCAGTGGGAACAATATCATTTATGTCTTATGCTATGAACAATCCAATTTATAGAATGCCTATTGTGTTTACACACAAGAAACTATCATAAACCCTGAATGTTAAACAGGGTCAATGGATAAAAAGCAACTTTCCCACAATCTATGCAGGCTGAACTTAATGTGCTTTTAAAGGAAAGGCAGTCACAAGAGAAAGCTCCTCTGAATTTGGCTATTTACTGGTGCTAGGTACTGGTGACAGCAGCATATCTCTAAGAAATTTAATCTTTCCTCCTCATAATGAAAATATATTCTCAGATTAACCTGAAAGCATGGCATCTATCCAGAAATATTACCATTTTTAACATTACACTTCTTTATTAATTATAGAAGAACTAATAGTGAGGGGAGTGTCCCATGCTAGGGAGAATCCCATTGCATACAGCTTCATGCCTGTCTTTTGCTCTGCTGACAGGAAAGGTAGGCCAGCAGTAAAGAATACATACTCATCTGCCACCCTGGCTTAATAACTTGGGGGAGAAAAAAAAAGTCTTGGGGAACATCCTGATTTTGTTAAAAACAAGACCAGTTTCTCTTTTAGTGAATTTTCCTTTCAGCTAAGTTCTTCTAAGTAACTGCACTTTTCTGAATTTGGCTACATGTTGGTAGACATAGCAATGGAATGCAAGGTCACTGATAAGGATGCACATCCCGTAAGTGAGAGGGGCATATTTGCAAGGAGGGGCAAACTGAACAGGTGCCTAAAATTGTCCAAGTAAGTATTCCATCCCATCCACATCATACATCATATAAAGGTGGGAGATCACTGGGTTCTTGCTCTCTTCAACTATGGCTGGCATCTGGGGAGGACCCTGCCAGTCATCCCTGTGATCTGAGGCCTAGTGACAGACCCTGCATCCTTGAAATCAGTTCCAGTTTGCTGCAGAATCTAGACCAGGACTTTTGGGTGCCTGCCCTGCAGCTGCTGGAGCAGTGCTGAGCTTTGCCAGAGAATTCAAGATTGGGTTTGCATATTTTGTATTATTTTCTCTATTTTATTAGTAGCATCAGTAAAACATTTCTAACTTTTTCCAACTTGCAAGTGTGTCTCTCTTTTCCAGCTATCACCTTTCCTTAGTGGAGAGAGGGGGGGAACTAGGGCAGGAGGGGGCCAATAGAGAGCATCTGCCACAGTTTGTCACCATGCAATTAAACAGTGACAGAGAATGAGTACAGCTAGATGACCGCACATCCAAACAGTTTGTCTCCACCCTGCCTGGAGTACCTGGATGCTGTTACACACAACAAGCTTCTGCTCTCACTCCATTTGTACAGATTAGCTGCCTTTGCTACTGTTCTCTAGCGAAGCATCCAGAAGCCTCCAACTTATCCCAGCTTTAGCAAATACATAACCACTGTAAAGTGCACACACACACAAAAAAAAAAAAAGGGAGGGAAAAAAAAAAGGCACATCATTTTGTCCAAATACAAGCCATTGGAACTCAGCCTGCAATGGCACCATCTAGTTGTGAGGAGCAGGTCACCACTTGGGAAAGCTGGTCCTCCTGTGGAGGACCGGTTTGATAGCAACACCAGTCAGGACTAAATGCTTTGGGCACTTCATGGCAGAAGACCTCCTGATTACAAATGGCTGTAGTCAGAAAGGTGTTTCCATCTCTAATATTGCTGTTTCCTGATATCTTCTCATTACATAATCTTACCCTGTTTCCCCAAAAATAAGCCCTAGCATGATTCTTCAGGATTTCTAACGATACTTGAAATACAAGCTCTACTCCAAATATAAACTGTGGTTACAGTTCATTTCAAAAGTCAATTTAAATAGCAACTAGGCAGCTATACATGTAAAAAAAAGTAAGCATCTTTTGTAGCAAAAATTGTATAAGACCCTGACTTATTTTCAGGGGAAACCAGGTAGTATGTTTTTTAAGGGTCTGGTTCTGTTCTCCTGAGCAATTCACGTCTTAAGTGAGCACTCCTTTGTTTAGAAACTCAAATTCACTGCTGGGCATGGATGCTTTCTGTTCCGAGGCTTCCTGCAGAAAGCTGCCTCTCCATTCCCACGGCTCGCTCAACCATCACGTCGTCTTAACAGAGGAGAACTTATCAGGACAAGCTCGCTCTCATGAGATTTTAAATATTCTCTCTCCGTTTCCAGGCCAGAAACATTGCAAGAGAGGTTGTTCTTGTCTCATGTTAGTACAACAGCTGCCAACACACTGGGGACTGGACCAGCGATCTCAAACTGAAAGCACGAGCAGCTACAGTACAGCTCAGAGCAAAGGGCAGACTCCCTTGCTGGAGGTTGTAACAGCTCATATCTTCCCTGATTGCAGAGGGTGGGACTTACAACATACACTCACCCCTGGGTTGCATTACTTAACATATTAATCACTTTTAACATTAGCGCCTTTTCTTCTGTTCCTTAATAGCTCCAAATGGAGTAGTATATGTTTAAATGAAAGGTTCCAAGTTTTGTTCTTAGTCTCATCTGTATTTTGACCACATCATAAAGATTCAAGATGTTGGTCTAATCAAGTTTACCCACTTTTGGTTTTACACTGTACTTATCTGTAACGGAGAAATATGTACTGTATCAGCAAAGGCAAAGCGTTGTGACAGTAGTACATGTATCATCTAAGACCAAACGTGTATCAGAGAATGTCTGTATTCCTGTTCACGAATAGCAACACACAGGAGTCAAGTTTTGAGAAGCATCTCAAGCGTTATGGACCAAAAGCTGGGAAATACAAGCTGAGTTCAGACTACCACTTCTCTGGTGGCTGCACCCCAATACACAGCACCGGCCCCTCCGCATTCTTAGCAAAGACATTTCTCTATCACTTCCCCTCCTTATCATTAATGCACACTGTTGACTTAGCCTGCTCATGAAACAGCCATAAATGCAGCCTAGCTGGTACCTCTGTACACTTAACAGTGGACATAATCAGAATGCAAGGACATCCTGAGGACTGTTTGCAAACTGTAGCAGACCACTATCTGGAAGCTGACTAACCACTGCTGTTACACACCTACCATTTGTAGGCTTTATATTTTATAAAGAGTTAGTGGTACAACTTTCAAAAAGAGACGGAGAGAATTAGGAGCTCAGATTAGATGCTTACAGTCAGGCTTAACAAGCCTAGATACCACTATCTCAGGACAGATTTTACTTTCTTAGTCTGTAATATTCATCCTTCTTTTGAAAGCAAATTATTAGCATCTGGTGAATGCATTTAAGTTCATGCCATCCCAGATGCTACCTAATGAGACAATACAAGAAAAGCACATGCACAAGCACTGTTCCTCAGTACATATTTGGCATTTCCATATAGACAAATGCAAACGGACTTGACACTATCATTGCTTATATTTTGCTATGATATAGATAGCAAATGGATGCAGAGACAAACAAAAAGCAGGATTAAAAAATAATATCTACTGTTATTTTCCTAACTAAAGCTAATAAAGATTTCTATGTGAATTCATTAAACAAGATTGTTATTGAGGAAATTAAAAGAAAAAAGATGTGCTATGCTCACTAGACCAAGTAGCTCCCAGTCCAGTATCCTCACAGCAGCCAGAACCCAACAGCTCAGAAGTGTCAAACTCATTTTCACTGGGGGCCACATCAGCCTCGCCATTGCTTTCAAAGGGCAGAATGTAATTTTAGGACTCCCTACTTTAGGAGTAGTTACATTTATACAACATGTGGTGCAGATGTGGCACAACCTATCATATAGGAAACTTCTTCCTGACTGTAGGCAGCTAGTAGCTGGAATATACCAGGAAACACACACCTTATCTAGCTGACATACGTCTGAATGTTTAATCCTCTCTTAATCTGGTCCACCCTTAAAAATACAGTATTGATCTGTATGGACCTCATTTTATTAGAGTGGTTTATATATATACACATATCCAAAAGGGCAGGGAAAAGAGTCTTGCTCATTATTATAAAATTGAAAGTGTGCCAAATGTTCAACTATACTTTGGATGATGTAGCAACATCATAAATACAATAGTCTGAGGTGCTTATTGTGCCAATGATAAAAAACGGTACAGAACACACCAATTTCTTCATATACATAGTACAGAAAAGGTGACAACTGTATTTTACCCTTTAGTAATGAAATCTGTTTAAAGTGGCATTTGTTGAGCACTTACTACAGCTTTAGTTTCAATATATTTCCCTCAATCAATATAAATCAACTTCATTCAGTCATTCCACCCTTTTTCAAGTTGACTGATAAGCAGAGAGTACCTTCCCCATTTAGCAATGCCTTTACACTGAATTTTTAGCCTTTCTGGGTGGCTCAAAGCTGCCTCACTCCAGCAAACCCAAGAAGGAGAAATCCTGACTCACTGATTTTGAGTTCTTCTCTGCTTTTTACTCCCTGCCAAGGAAGATGTTTACTGCAGTTCTGAGAGAATGCAATTTACTGTTCCCTAAATTTGATAGTTCCAGTAGGAAAAGGAAGATTTGGTGCCACCTGTTTCCTCACAAAAGCAGCGGTGATCAGCATCAAGCGACAATTCTGCCTGCAGTCTACTCATGTAAGCGACCTGGACAGCTCATGAAAAAAGAAGCAGAACCAGAACAAGTGCAATACAACATCCAAAACCTGAGCTACTTTTCCAAGTGACTGAAAAATACTTGCAAAACGTTCACTCCAGGCAAAGCATCAGCATTCTTTAGTAAAATCTGTCTGAACACCTTTGAACTGTTGTTTGGAGGCCCAGCCCAGAGGTGGGTGACAGGACACCTGAGAAGGGACACCGGGCTCGCTCCCACAGGGAACCACAGAGCCACAATTCAGTGTGAGCCACCATGGCACAAGCAGCAAAGCAACTGATGGATTGCATCTGGCTTCTACAAGAGGCAGTGACCCCCAGCACCCATGTACTTTCACAATATGCTCAGTTCTTGCCCTGTGGGTGCTTAACCCATAATTTGGGGAAGAAAAACACTGTGTGGTACATCATCCTTGAAATATCACTGTTTCCATTAAACCCTAGTGCTGCTTCTATTCCCCTCCCCACCCCCAATCACAGTGAATCATGGCTTTTGCCCCCATAAAAGAGAACTGCACCCAACCAAGGGGCAGTAACACCCCCCGCCACCATCAGCATTAATCTGTTGCAGACAGTGCCCTGCCCAGCAGGTCTCACTTGCAGCTCTTCATTAAATCAGTTCACTCCCTTCCACGTTTTCCACAGGGCTCTGGGTACCACTGTGGCTACCACATTTCAGATCTTTTTGAAATTTGGCTCCTAACTTATGTGTTATCTGACTTCAAGGATCCTCACTCTGTGCTGTTATTCTTGCACTTGATGTCGGCAGTTGTCTTGACTGAGAAATCTAATTATCATCATACTTCTGAAAATACGGTTTAATTATAGGCAAGTGTGATGAATCTATAAATTATGATGATTATCACAGCAAACAGTAGCATAACCAATAGCATTAAGAATATATCTGAATATTCTAACAGGACAGGGTCCAAATCTTGAAGTCAGTGAAAAGATTCCTATTGATGTTAAAAGTCTTTGGACCTTACCAAGAGACAATGACAAAGTAATTACTGCAATTCAAACAAATATTTTAACTTTTTTAGTACTACTACTAATAATACAACTAAGTGCATCAAGGATTCTTTGAATAAATGTATTAAAACTAAGTAACAAATGTAATAAAAAATACAGTAACATAGTAGTCTAGCATAATGCTATTCTGTCAATAATCTTTTGCCACCTAGAAAGTTGTCACAGTAGTATTTTCCTGCTCATTTTTTTTATACCAGAAAAAATTGCAGTAGGAAATAAGTCAATAAAATAAAGTTTAAACACGGTCACTCTTTAATATGATTGCTCAACTAAAATAGCAGCTTTTTTATTTATTTCCTTATTTTTATAGGCTGACATTGTGTTCCCATGTTGCTCGTGAAAACTTCTCCAGCTAAATAAATTCAGTTGAGATTTACTCTCACTCTGTTTATTCCCTGAAACACAACTGTGATGTTTGCTGGACAATAACACAAAATACCATGCACCATATCCAAGGAAGGATCTGTCTTCTTATCTATCTTGTTTTAGTTAATGAGAAAATGTAACTGTGAGTCCATTGAAAGCAAGGGAAAGAGAGGCAGAGAGCCCCTCTCTCTCTCAAACTGTTGCACATGGTAGGACTAAGAGTGCACTGTCTCATAGCCATCATTAAGCTAGCTAGTAAGTAGTACATTATCTTTGGTTTTCTTTCTCCAGGGCACAGTCCTGTAGTTACTGCTCCTCATTATCCTTGGAAGCTGTAAATTTAAGTGTAAACTCATTGTCTCTACAGGGGCTGCAGGTGAGTCGCATGTAATGTCATTTACTCCGTTTTCTCTACTGAATTTTGTAGAACTGTATTTTTAAAAGATTCTCCTGCCCCTGAATCATCCTCACTAACTGCTTACTGTTTGGATCTACTCTAACCTTTCTGGTTTGGCCAGAAAGATCATTTGCTGCATTCAAGGAACCCACATCTGTGTGGTCCCCAAAATCATGTGTGGCCACTACAGAATCTCATAACATAAACCAGGGTGCTCCTGGGCAGTGGTGGGACAGCAGCCAGGCAGCTCCAGGCACTAGGGGAATTTATTCCATCCACTTTTATTACCAGTTGCTCCACCACTGCCTGACGTTCCTCAATTATGGCTAGCAAGCCTACCTCAAAAGCTAACAAGGGAGGCATGTTCTTTCCTGCTTATGGGAGCTGCAAATACATCAAAAAAGAAAAATTGACCCTTTTATTGACTCAGATGCCAACCCCACATTAGGCCTGAAGCTTCCAGTCCAGCTTCTTTGCTTACTCTTATTATTCAATTAATTTTTGTGGGTAGCCAGCAGAGACTCATATTTAAAAATGTAGTATGGAAGCAATTATGGCATTAGAACACAAAATGCAGAAATATACAAGGCTGGATCATGTCTAGCATCTGGGAAGAACTTACAGTCCCTCATCTGACCCATTCACATCTAAGCCGCACAAAAGAGGGCTGGGACAAAAGAGAAGTTGCACATTAAGCACTGCTCATTTCTATGCAGGTTGGCAGAATATAAGAGGGAAGAGGATCCCAGTGCAACTAAGCAAACATGAAGACAGATAAAAGCTATTAATTAAACATACCAATGGTTGGTTGCAAGAAAGGGTCATTCTGTCAAAGGCTGAGCTTATGACTTGAAATTCAGAAGGCCACCTTTGATGCCACAAAAGACTTCAGGAAGGAACAGAGACCTGCTGACCTGCAACTTGCAAAGCAAGAGATGCAGATTAACTGAAGAAAGAGCACGGTCTTCACCTCACGACCAACCAAATATATAATCTACCAAAAAAAAAAAAAAGGTATCTGTATTCCTAGAGGCCGTGAATGAGATGACAAAAGACAACCCTCCTTCCTCCCCACTGAGGAGCCACAAGTGCTTGTCAATTGAAGGAAAACAGACAGTTTCAACTTGACAATTAATTTGGCAACAAGAATAAAACACTAACCAGTAAACATGGGTATTCTAGTTCTTCTGAGCAACATGTATGTCCACAGTCAGAACAGCCTCATGCTTAACACAGCTGCTTTGGAGAAAGTCATGCATTGTAACGGGACAGTACTAAGAAACCTCACAGCCTTCAGAACAGAACAGAGGAGGGAATCAGATTTCCTGGTGCTACCAAAACACAGCAGCATTACAAGTATAACTGACTGGGGCTTTTTTTGGGAAAGTCAAAAACAAATTTGGACCTTTTAACTTGCTAACATACCTATTTCAAAGTGCTCATAAAATCTATTTATTTCTTCTAAACCATTCTATAAATACTATTTGTATTTTTAAAAATCAGATTTACCAATTATCTCAAAAAAGGTATATAAACAGTGAAAGTGTTAAAATGTTGTGATTTTAACTTCTATACACATTTTAACAGCACAGACATTTTGAAAATCATTAACCTAGAATCATAGAACAGTTTGAGCTGGAAGGGACCTTAAAGATAATCTAGTCCCAAATCCCTTACCATAATGCAGGAACACCTTCCACTAGACCAGGTTGTTCAAAGCCCCATCCAACCAGGCCTTGAACACTTCCAGGGACGGGGCATCCACACCTCTGGGCAGCCTGTTCCAGTGCCTCACCACCCTCACGGTGAAGAATTTCTGCCTCAGACCTAATTTAAAT
Organism: Columba livia; assembly: GCF_036013475.1. NCBI lineage: Eukaryota > Metazoa > Chordata > Aves > Columbiformes > Columbidae > Columba > Columba livia. The sequence goes on along the minus strand of NC_088602.1, from coordinate 134,023,177 downwards.
CTTCCCTCTTCCAGTTTAAAGCCATTACCCACTGTCCTATCCCTACCTGCCCTTCTAAAAAGTCCCTCTCCAGCTTTCTTTTAGGCCCCCTTTAGGTACTGAAAGGCCACAATAAGGTCTTCCTGGAGCCTTCTCTTCTCCAGGCTGCACAACCCCAACCCTCTCAGCCTGTCTTCATAGGAGAGCTATTCACAGCCCTCCTTCTGGCCCCTTTCCGACAGGTGTGTGTCCTTCCTCCCTTGGGGGCCCCAGAGCTGGACACAGGCCTGCAGGTGGGATGTCACCAGAGCAGAGAGGCAGAATCACCTCCCTTGACCTGCTGGTCACATTTGTCAAATTAGAGTTTAGATAGTTTTAAAGGCTTACTCCTTTAAAAAGTCAAACCCCTGAAATGAGTAAAAACACAGTAATTTTTCCATTTAAAAAACATCTACAGCATTTATAGTACTGTATGAATATGCTGCTTTGGAAAACAAATTAAATTTACTATTAAAAAAATAGTTTTAAATATTATTGTTTGCCTTTAAAAAAAATAATCAGGGCAGTATTAGGAGCAACTTTCATGTTCAGTCTAGTAAGTATTAAGACTGTTACTATATATACTGAGTAAACATAAAGACTGCGCAGGATCAATGTAAACCAATTGGCATTAGGAAACATTCTTGTCAAGATGTAACTGATAGCAAATTACTTACCCTGTTGTATTGTCAAGTTTAAATAGCCTACCACATTTAGCCAAACTGATATCGTAGGTTGTCCTGAGCTGGAAGGGACCCACAAGGATCATCGAGTCCAACTGCTGTCCCTGCACAGGACAACCCCACAGTTCACATCATGTGTCTGAGGGCCTTGTCCAGTCTCTTCCTGAACACTGTCAGGCTTGGGGCCGTGACACCTCCCTGGGGAGCCTGTTCCAGTGCTCCACCACCCTCTGGGAGAAGAACCTTTTCCCAATGTCCAACCTAAACCTCTCCTGGCACATCTTCCTGCCATTCCCTCAGTTCTGTCATTGGTCACAAGAGAGAAGAGATCAGCGCCTGCCCCTCCTCCTCCTCTTGTGAGGAAGCTGTAGCCACAATGAGGTCTCCTCTCACCTGCTTGACTTTCGACATTCTGGAATTGTCTGCTTTTGTGCTTTTAGGAGGTAGTACCTGAAGTGACCAACACTGATGGACTCCAGCACCTTCAAAAGCTTTTTCCCAGGAGACCTTACTAAGTATTTCTCTCAGCAACCTGAAGTCTGCTCTCCTCATTTCCAGAGTTGAGGTCTTCCTGTCAGTTTTCCTCCTGTTAGCACAGATTTTAAGCCTGACTGCTTTGTGGTCACTGTAGGCAAGGCAGCCACCAGCCACCACTTCACCCACGAGCCCTCTCTGTTAGCAAGCAGCAAATCTAGGAAGGCACTTTTCCTGGTTGGTTCCCTTAGTACCTGCACCAAGAAGTTGTTGTCCAGATAGGACAATAGGAATCTTCTGGACCTGTTTGTACCAGCTGTGTGATATTCCCAGTTGACATCTGGCAAGTTGAAGTCTCCCATAAGGACAAGGGCAGATGACTTAGAGACTTCCCTTAGTCCATTAAAGAATAACTCATCAGTGTCGTCATCCTGGCTGGGCGGCCTATAGTAAACTCCCACAACAACATCTGCTTTATTTGTCTGACCCTTAAACCTTACCCAGAGGCTCTCAACTTTGCCATCACCAACTGCCAACTCCATGCACTCCATCCCCTCCACTACATACAGTGCCACCCCCCTGCTTCTCCTACCCTGCCTATCCCTTCTGAATAACCTGTAGCCATCTATCAGGCCACACCAGTCACAGGATTCATCCCACCAGGTTTCGCTAATGCCAGTTATGTCATATCCCTGGGATGGGTTCAAGGCTTCTAGTTCATCTTGCTTGTTCTTCATGCTGTGCACATTAGTGTAGAAGCACTTCAAGTGTGGTTCATTGTGCCCGTCAACTTGTGGCACAGCCTGAGGAATCTCTCTGTCAAGTTTTGACGGCACACCTCCATCTCTGGTGTGCCATCCCGTTGCTCATCACTGACTACCCTAGTACTGGCCCCTTCCAATCTAGTTTAAAGCTGTATCTAGGCTAGGGCCTAGGGAGAGCCTTATGTTTTGTAAATATTAATCCTCTGGTGAATTAACATTAATCCTTTAGTGAATTCATTGCATTACCTGTATTCTATTATTCAGCATAGCCCAGTCGTACTGCATTTGTCTGAAAACTGCCATTGCTAGCAAGGAAGAGATATGTAGCAATGCTGATTTCCTACCTAATATTTCCTTGCCTGGATTCAAAAAAAGAAGAAAACAGCTACTGGTCACATCAACTGGACAGATTACTGTGGGCAACCAAGAACTCTGCTATGTCATATAAAATGTCAATATAGGTTAGTCTCAAATTATGTTCTCATAATCAACTGAATTCACAGTTCTAAGACATTCATAAAAGGCTCCCAAATAATTAAATCGTATTCTTGCCTTGGCTAAGATGTTCAAATTTAGGAACTAATTCCAAAGTTAATTTCCAATTTTAACCAAATGTATCATAGCTGCACTTCTTAAACTTTGCATAATGCTTTGATGATTTCATATGTAAATCCAATCAGTCAATAAGACAGCTCTATGAAGCTATATACGTATATAGAAGTATATGACTTAAATATAAAAGTCAGAAGCTACTGGTATTTATAATGTATATTTATAATCACAAACTGTTAAGATTAAGACTTTTATTCTTAGAATTTTGCAATAAAAATATTATTAGCTATGCTAACGTAACACCAGTATTTTCTTCTTAGAAATTAATTTGTTACGTATATAAAATAAATGAATTGACCTTCACAGCACTGCATACAGCACCAATAGAATACTTCAGGTTACATATTTAGTCAGACACTTACTTTAGAAATGCAAGGGATAAAATTTTGGATGGAACCAAGAATTTGACTTGAGAAAGCATGAGTTCAGCCTGCTGAGAAACCCCTGAAACAATTCCAGTTCCTGAGCTTTCTCGTCACCACCACCTAAAGGAAAGGACAGATGTTTTTCCAAACCTATCTGGACCTTGAAATACGATGTTACTTACTATGTCCCTGCCAGAAGACGCACTGCTGAATAGTAATTTCAATATTGTGAGATCTGCCTTTCGTCATGATACATCAATACCTTTCTTTCAATAAGCATAGATCAAGCAAAGCTTCAGCTTATTGAAACAACACACACATCCTGAACCTTTGTAGCTTAGGCAGTAAATTTTACAAAAAAAATATATATATATATATATATATCTATATATTACAAAGCACTTTTCTGGTCCAAATCCATTGTTTTCCAATGAGCTTTGGGTTCCTAATTTATTCTCAAGTCATTTCTGAAACAGAATTTGGGTTTATAATTGGAGACTCAGTTGTAGTTCTACTCCTTCAGTCCTCAGTGCTGCACTTGTCACAGTTACAGGACAGACAGGTGACCTGGTCTTGATCAGCTGAATCTTTGTTTATCCACAAAGCACCAACTTATAAGGAAGTATCTCTGTATCTTGGTGACAGAAGATACGGAGAAGGCAGAATTACTGAATGCCTTCTTTGTCTGTGTCTACTCTGCTGGAGGCTGTCCTGGGGAGCCCTGTACCCCTGAGACCCCAGATGAAGCCAGGTCAATGGAGGAGTTTGCTTTAGTTGATGAGGACTGGGTTAGGGAGCAATTAAATAGTCTGGACATCAATAAATCCATGGGTCCAGATGAGATGCACTCGCGGGTGCTGAGGGAGCTGGCTGAAGTCATTGCTGGACCGCTCTCTATCATCTTTGCCAAGTCTTGTGAAACGGGAGAGGTGCCCGAGGATTGGAGGAAAGCAAATGTCACTCCATTCTTCAAAAAGGGCAAGAAGGAGGACCTGGGTAATTATAGACCGGTCAGCCTCACCTCTGTCCCTGGGAAAGTAATGGAACGGCTTGTCCTTGGTGCCATCTCAAGGCATATCAAGGATAAGAGGATTATTAGGGGCAGTCAGCATGGCTTTACTAAGGGTAAGTCATGCTTGACCAACCTCATAGCCTTTTATGAGAATGTAACAAGGTGGATGGATGATGGCAGAGCGGTGGATGTGGTCTACCTTGACTTCAGTAAAGCCTTTGACACAGTCTCCCACAGCATCCTCACAGCTAAGTTGAGGAGGTGTGGTCTGGACAATAGAGTAGTGAGGTGGATTGCAAACTGGCTTAAGGAGAGTGGTAGTCAATGGTGCGGAGTCTAGTTGGAGGCCAGTATCTAGTGGAGTGCCCCAGGGGTCAGTACTGGGGCCAATATTATTCAATATATTCATTAACAATTTGGACGGGGGAATAGAGTGTACTATCAGCAAGTTTGCTGATGGCACTAAGCTGGGAGGTGTGGCTGACACACCAGAAGGCTGTGCTGCCATCCAGCGGGACCTGGACAGGCTGGAGAGTTGGGTGGGGAATAACCTGATGAAATTTAACAAGGGAAAGTGTAGAGTCCTGCATCTGGGCATGAACAACCCCAGGTTCCAGTATAGGCTGGGGAGTGACCTATTAGAGAGCAGTGTAGGGGAAAGGGACCTGGGGGTCCTGGTGGACAACAGGATGACCATGAGCTAGCACTGTGCCCTTGTGGCCAGGAAGGTCAATGGCATCCTGGGGTGTATTAGAAGGGGGGTGGTTAGTAGATCGAGAGAGGTCCTCCTTCCCGTCTACTCCGCCCTGGTGAGACCACATCTGGAATATTGTGTCCAGTTTTGGGCCCCTCAGTTCAAGAAGGACAGGGAACTGCTGGAGAGGGTCCAGCGTAGGGCAACGAAGATGATTAAGGGAGTGGAGCATCTCCCTTATGAAGAAAGGCTGAGGGAGCTCGGTCTCTTTAGTTTGGAGGAGACTAAGGGGGAACCTTATTAATGTTTATAAATATATAAAGGGTGAGTGCCATGAGGAATGGAGCCAGGCTCTTCTTGGTGGCAAACAATGATAGGACAAGGGGTAATGGGATCAAGCTGGAACACAAGAGGTTCCACTTAAATTTGAGAAAAAACTTCTTCTCAGTGAGGGTGCCAGAGCACTGGAACAGGCTGCCCAGGGAGGTTGTGGAGTCTTCTTCTCTGGAGACATTCAAAACCCGCCTGGACATGTTCCTGTGCGACCTCACCTAGGCGTTCCTGCTCCAGCAGGGGGATTGGACTAGATGAACTTCTGAGGTCCCTTCCAATCCCAAACATACTGTGATACTGTGAAGTCGGCCAATTAAGTTTTGGTTAACTTCTGGTGGTTTTATATGATCATTTAAGAAAAAAAAAAAACAAAAAAAAAAACCAAAAAACCCACAAACTGAATCAACGCAACCCTGTGTTCAGTTTTGGGCCTCTCCCTATAGAAAAGACATTGAGGTGCTGGAGACATTTCAGAGAAGGGCAACCAAGCTGGTGAGGGGTCTGGAGCGCAAGTCTGATGAGGAGCAGCTGAGGGAACTGGGGTTGTTTAGCGCAGAGAAGAGAAGGCTGAGGGGAGACCCTACCACTGTCTACAACTCCCTGAAAGGAGGTTGTAGCATGGAGGGTGTTGGTCTCTTCTCCCAAGTAGCAAGTGATAGGATGAGAAGAAATGGCCTCAATTTGCACCAGGGGAGGTTTAGACTGGATATTAGGAAAAAATTCTTTACAGAAAGGGTTGTCAGGCATTGGAACAGGCTGCCCAGGGAAGTGGTGGAGTCACCATCTCTAGAGGTGTTTAAAAAGCATTTAGATGACGTTCCTAGGATATGGTTTAGTGCTAGAGTTAGGTTAACGGTTGGACTGTATGATCTTGAGTGTCTTTTCCAACCAAAATTATTCTATTCTATTTCTCAATAATCTTTAATGATACATTTTAATCCCTCCTTTGGTTAAAATTTTTCCATATTGTTTTGTTGCTGATCAAAAGCTGAGCAGCGATCCTACTTGGATGGACAGACTTATAAAATTCTTCTTCAAGGGCAAGCCAACTCAATGGCTGCAAAGGTTATGCAGACACAACTACTGCCTTGCCTGGCCACTTTGCATCGAGGACCTTCCATCTTTCCTTACAGCCCCTCAGCTCAGGCTGCAATTGCAGGAAACAGTGCTGGCAGGGCTGCCCTCTCCCTCAGCTCCCCTTTGGCTTGCCTCTCCTTGCACTCTACCCACACTGACCTACAAAACACAGCTCCATTTAGTGCTCAGAGCAGTTAACCTCTTTCATTCAAAACTAGGATTTAGAAACAAACCTGGGTGAAATACCTTTGTGACTTTCCTCTGTCTTCAGGGTATTACTTAAAATCCTTATTTCACAAGTATCTTGTAACAGCTGTGCTTTGTTCTTCTAGGGCAAAACTTGTACCCAAATATGACCACATCAAAGACCACAGACTTGCTGCAAAGTTCAAAAGAGCACTGCTCCTGCTAGCACAGGCAGCTCTCTTTGCACAGCGCTTATGGAAAGCAATCAGAAATTGGGACTTCAGAGGTCTTACCCCAGCTCCATTTTCAAAACAGCCGCAGGGGAGAAAAGCAACAAGCCTCCATTAAAAATACTATGGCTTTAGGTGCCACAGGGCATTTTTGAGAACCACAGCTGCAAGTCCTCAGTGTACTTTTGCATACAGAGGCTAAGGCAGGCCTCTATCTCCAAGGGCACAAGAGGCTTCACATAATGCTTGCCGAGTGCTCCAAGGACCCCAGATGAAAACTGCCGTAGAAGGGCAAATCACATCTACTGCAAGTTCAACATCAGACCATGCTTCCAGTTCCTTTTGATCGGGAATAATATGTCTTTCCATTATTAGTTTAGGCAATGGTTAAGAAGAAAACCTTTTAAAAAATACATATATAGCATAGAGAAAATTTGCAATTCAAATTGATATTTTTAATCTTAAAAGTATTTTGGTGGAATGGCGTGAAAATAGAAAGAAGAACACGTCCCATAAATCTGTCACTCACATAGAGCATCACTCACAGCTTTCCCCAACCCACTGAGGAGAAGAGCCATACAGCTTTAAAATGACTTCATTCCCATATTTACATATTTTTTAATAGGGCCATGATGAATCTCCTTCCGCTTGACTCCTATTTTGAGCTGTGATATTTTAATCTCCATTCTTGCTGCAACTTAGCAGATGAATGTGCAGTGTGACAGAGCTCAGAGGAAATAGTATAAATAAAGCAAAGTGGAGCTATGACATCTCACATTTTATAGCTTTTTTATTGTAGCCTAAGCATAAACAGAGCACAGCTGTGTTATACTTACTGCTGTGAGCACTCCCCTAGCTCCAACCCCCCACTGCTTTTAAAGAGACACTGCCCTGACTCAGGATCCTCTGGGTCCAAGCACTGCTATTCCAGACATCCCTGACAGAAGCAAAAGACCCCTCCCTGCCGCCAATGCTTCCCTTATTTTGTTTTTCCTTTTTCCTCCTCCTACCGATTTGCCCCCTTGCCTCCCTGAGTGGCCCAGGATGTGACCCAGCAGTCCCCAGCGTGTACACACAGCCGGTGCTGTGCGGCTACCTAACCAAGGATGCCTTCCTTCCCTCCCTGCCAGAACTTGCTCTCCTTAAGTACACAGACACACGTGCAGAGCACAGAAACAATTTGCAAAAACAACACTTTGATAAAAGACTTGGAACTAGCTGGAAGTACTTAAAATATTGCCATCTTTTAACAGTGGTATTTTACAGAAAGGGCTCTCACATTTCTCATTGCTTCTTGATAGATTGTTGGGTTTTTTTTTTCTCCCACAGAAGTCAGTTGAAAAGAAAGAAGGAAAACACACCAACTTTACTCCTGCCTATTTAAAAACAAACTATCATGATGAGTTCCTAGACAGCAAAACCTCTTTCCATCTCAGTAATTTATGAGATAACATAAAAGGATCTCATCATAATCATCACCACCCATTCAGGCGAAAAAGCTCCCATTTGAAGCTTTGGACAAGAAAAATACCAATGCACCTGGACACTTTCATGACTATAAAAAGAAAAGGGTCAATCCAGGAGCCAGAAATTTCCCCCACAGAGTCCAAGAATGCTGTTTATCCTGCGGCATGTTGACAAGTTTCACTATGATCTGAAGTTTCTATGATCACAAGTTTCTATGATCTTAAATGTCTTTTCCCAACCTAAACGATTTAGTCAAAGTACTTCTCCAACTCTAATTTCAATGTTATAAACATAGGAACATCTAACATGCAAATGTGTAAGACTTCCTTCTGCTATCCATATGAAAAAAAAAATGTATATATATCTCAAGGCATCGCAATGGTTACACTGAGCTTGAAAACTGCATCCAACTTTCCCAAATACAGGGGTCAAGGGAAATACAGGGAAGTTCTTTGCTCAAGGAGGACCATGTTGCAAGTCTCATCCCACTAACTTGCTACCAACAGCTTCAACAGAGAGGGGCATTTCAGTGACCACCAATGCTAACCTACAAGCTGTAACCTCGTTCTCCTGGCCGTCATCTGTTCCATCTCTGTGCTCTTCCGTGCCCCACTGATCCCCAAGAGGTTTTACTACTTAGCTACAGAAAATTATTCTGGTAGCAGAGGTTCTTCATCTGTCTGGGATCCAATTTAATCTGGAATAAAACATAAAGCAACGCTCATGCAAGCAAAAAAAAAAAAAAAAAAAGGTGGTTAAACGTAACAAAATAAAATATGCTAGATACATATCAACAACTTTATTTACAAACTAAAAATCAATTTTAAAAGCCACCCAGAAAACACACTGGAATTGTTTACCTATGGGGAGTTGATTAAACTAACAAACTTTCAAAGTCAGGATCTCAGGATTCTCAAGTCTGCCCAAAGTCACCACTCTACTAACTCACAGCTTATCATGCCACCAGCCTGATAAAGATCTGGTTAGAAAACTGCATTTTGGTGAGAAGACTAGTGGAATTCCTTTGTTTTTCAGGCAGATTATCACATCTTAAAAAAATGTTATCTCATCAAGATTTACTTGTCTATTCCCTCAAATCCCCTTGAGCTTGTCCAATCCTACTTGCCTATACAACCTGTAACTTCATAAAGAAGTTGCTATCACAAGATCATGCTGAGCACTTTCTCTGTGTGATGTCTGTACTGTAAAAAGCCTCAGACGTTTTTGGAGGAGGGCAAGGGTTGGAAAGACAAGACAATGTCTGCGCTGATACTTAAGAGACTCATCAACATCCCGAGTCAGTGCACCTGCACTACTGAAAGCCAAACACACGCAACATCTCATTTGTAAACTCCTCCAAGACCTGGTCTGAGGGACCCCTTGCCTCTTCTAGGGCGCTCTGGTGGGATGCAGCAACAGGTAGAAAGCTAAGAAGTGGGTCTGGAAAGCTGTCACTCAAGGCTCTGCAGTGAGCCACTGAGCATCTTCCAGAGCCGGAGGAAGCAGAAAAGAGATTGACCTACAGGCCTCCCGCCACTGTCATGCCTTTAGGTAGGAAGCAGATGTACTCCATGCTGACCACAGGATCAGTCCTTTTTAACAGCATAGACATCATCAAAATGTGCTCGCTCTGTATCAGCGAAGACTGAAGGAGGTGGGCCACAAACTGCTTTCTACTGATAGAGGAAGCAGGAGAAAAGGTAAAGAAGAGGGGAAATAAAATAACATAGCCACAAAACAATACTTTTTTAGCACTACCAAACAACATCTACCACCCGTTAACTTTTTAACTACATTTTTTCAAATTCACATATGATGTCTTCCATAGCAATAGTAGCACCAACTTCAGTTCCCTGTGGATGGCTCCTTAGTACTTTTCAAAGTTGCTGCAAAACTCAGCAAATACCTAAAGCTGTGGTCAGTACCATGAGAAGTCAGTACCAGAAGTATTAGGACTAAAAATAAATGAGACATTGTAATGAAGCTTGGAAATTCAGACTGCCTTATAGCCCTTCACACCTCTCTCATTTCCACCTGGAAAGGATCCTGAAGATATTCATAAACACAATACTAAGCACATTTTGAATGAGAAGAGTGTGACAATATTATGGTACAGATTTAATGACAATAGTGGGAATTGAACCCTGAGGTACAATATTAAACATTTCTGACAGGGATGCTCATTTTGGAAAGCTTAATCCAAGTCAAATAATCTGCAGCTACAAATTAGACCTCCCCCTTTAGAACTGGCCTAATGGGAAATTATAATCAGTATGAGATAAAACCCTTCATGAGCTTCCAATCAATACTGCTGAACGCAAAATTCCTTTGCACAAACTTCCTGCTCCTTACAGTACTGAAACTTTGATTAGCACAATCTTAAATGTCTCAGAAATTAGAAAGAAAAAAACAAACAAACAACTCACGCACACAAAAATACCACCACCACATTCATGACACATACAACAATGCAATATATCAACACAAGTACAGCAACATCAAGGCACCACCAATTCGCTCACAGGCTGGTGCAATACTAAGTAAAGATAAAGTAGCTCTCACCTACTGTTTTTGAAGGGTAAATACAGCTAAGACTCCAGTTTGCAGAGAAAACTTCTTATGCCCTGAAAGGCATTTCCTTTATAGGCCACCGCATCTCTTGCCAGCAGCTTTCAGGCAAATCAAATGGAAGAGGCTGCAGGCAGGAGCTGTAGGGTATCTCTCTGACAAACAAAGAGAGGTAGCAATGGGCTCTTTTTTCCTCCTTCTTGTTTGGTTTTCAGCCACAACAAATGAATGAAATGAACCAAAGAAAAGAACTAAGCTGAGAAAAAACAAAGTAAAATTAGTAACAGGCTAACAGTATATACCCACTGCCTGGGGCAACATACGGCTGATGGATGATGACAGCCAACAGACGAATCCTCATTCTCTACTAAACAAATTAGTAATCTCATCAATATAGTCACTACATTCACCTTCTGCAGCAGCTGCTGCTGCAACACAACTGCTGTTAAGCTTTAGGGGGAAAGCCTTGCTTTGTCTTGTAGTTTGCCAAAACCTGTGGGCAGTCAGGGTTGCCACCCTTTGGAAAATGCAATTAACCTGATAAGATTTTTTTGTTTCAAACTTTTATTTTTAAAAAGCCTGCAGAGCTGTGTATGAAGGCAATGGTCACCTGCATGGCACACTCTGAAGTCCTAGGAATCTAAAGAACTTGCACCTTCAGGGCCTTCCCAGCTGTCACGGTTTCTTCAATTGAAGTCTGAGTTCAGAGACCTTAAGCTTGAAGAGGACACCAGGACTTCTCCTCAGACTGAGCTCTGGCTCTAATTTCCGCTTCCCTCAGTACTCCTCAAGTTTCTCTCAAAGTAACTGCAAACCATGATTTTCAAAAATAAAGACTGATTTTGTGGTATCTAACACACCTTGCTTCCTCCCAGTCACCAAACTGTTCCAAGCCCCATATAGTACTGGCACTTCTGACGCTGCCAAAAAGAGACAGCATCATGAGCTTCACTTGTAAATCCCATCAGAAAAATTACCTGATTCAAACACAGTCCGATCGAGAAAATCTCAACAGCACTCAACATAAAACACAGCAAATAATTTGTTGTAATAGGCCTGGATTACAAAGCATCCCAGCAACTCCCCCTGCCCCAAATAACTAGAGCATATTTTAATAAGTACAACTTCACTTAAAAAGAAGGAAAGTGTAATTTATGCTGTGCAAATAATAATAAAAAGTGTGCACATATGTTAAGATGTACAGAAAAAAACCTTGTTCTCTCTTTTCCCCCATTCAATTCACCTGAAAAGGTGTTGCATTTTTCCCATGAAGTCTAATATTTTTTTCTTAAAGGTCTTCAAACAGTTAAGCCAGTTGAGTTTGTTAATGTCAAGAAAATATGTTCTTATCAACAGCCTTCACTGTTAGATAAAATATTTGCCATTTATTTCCATGTATCAGTCTCCACTTGAAAATATGCCATATATGGAACTTATTTCTGAAGCAACCTGCTGTGTGTATCTGTGTACATACCTCAATTATAGGAATTCACCAAATACTCAACTAGAAAGCTTCATGGTTGCATTAGATTTTTTCCATCCACAAAAAAATCTTGAGGTGTTCAGAGTAAAAGCTGATGATTAATCCCACTGACTCAGCCTTTCTAGTTGTTAACAGCTGAAACGTTAACTGGATGTCAAAGCCAGTGTCTTCTCTTGGGGTCAGCTAAACCAACAGAATATGTGTTTTCTCCTGTTTGCTTCCTTAATTGACTCCATGAAAAATTCACAGCACTTCTTTGTGCTCAAGTAAAACACGCAACTCGCTTCTGTATCCTCTAACAGCTGGCACAGGGACACACTCCTGAATCCATTTAGTCAAAATGTATATTGCATTTATGTTCTAGTTCACTAATTCACATGCATAATAAAGATTTCCAGAATGAAACTTAAACACTGAAAGATCTTCACCAGCCACACTGAAATATTTCACCATCTTTAACCATAACACTGCTACTTATTTTCCAGCATTAAATATCTTGGTGTCTAAATAGCTGGTTACTTTTCTCCTACATAATACATAAGAAAAGAAAAAAACTTTCAAACTCCTATCAGGTAACAACAAAAATAAAAATTGTGCTATTACATGTGATTTGCTCATTTCCCCCACATTTTCTTGGGGTTTCTGGTTGGTTTGGGTTTTTTTTGGTTGGTTGGCTTGACTTGCTTGTTTGGGGTATTTTTTTGTGTCACATCCTGCCTCCCCCAATTATTTAGCCATATCACAGGAGTATTCCCTTTGGCACTTCATTGTCCACAAAAAAACATTCTATTGCTCCATAAACTCCATCACAATGAACATAATCCTTTAGTTAAGTGCCAATTAATTATTAAAAACATTCATTGAGGATTAACAATCATGAAATACAGTTCTATTATGTAGTTGTTAATCCTCAATAAATCTACTTGTAATAGACAGCATTTTAGTATGAGAGCTAGCCTACTTAATCTAATGCTTTATATTTAATTAGATAATTATTGCATGTTAAAAAATACATTCATTAGGTTTAATAACTATGTAATAAGCATACATCTAGTAGACAGATTAGTAATCCTCAGAAAAGGAGATTTTTTTAATAATCGCTTGTATTAGCATCCAAGAGCTGCTCTCCACCGCAAAGGCCAGTATGTTGCATCTTCCCTGCCTACAGAAATGCAGGCCAAGAAGGGGTTAACAGTCCCTTATCCACACTCTTTTTGGGCCCCAAGATAAGGACAGGGGAGGCTGAAGAAGTTAACCTACCTACAAATCTTCTGTTCCCTTGAAGCACCTGAGATCTTACCTCTCCAGAAAGGAGTCCAGCCTTTCCTAACATCAGCTGTGTGACACAGCCAAATCAAAGTCTTGTTTTCAAGACAGAGGACTTGCTCTGGTAGGGATAAGGAGATCCAGCAAGATAAACATCTCTAAAAACACCCAGCTCACTGGAGCTCCCAGTTACTTGCAATAAGGTTAAATGCATATCCAACTGTACAGAGATGCATTTCTTCGTATTTTATTTCTCATACATTTTTGGTACCATCTTCAAAAAAAGGCTGTGAGCAGAGAGGTATACCCTGCCATTCATCTGGTACCTAACTCCAGTTAGGTACCAGCCAAATGCAGAGAGGCATGATGCCGGCTTCTAGGGTTAGAACTATGGGAGCTATTTATATTATAGCATAAATAGCACTGAGTGGCCATTTTAGGAAAAAAAACTTAATAACAGTCACCAACAATCTCTCAGTTGAAGCCGTAAGAGCTACCTCACAAAACAGTAAGAATCTAAACTTATGTCCTGCACGTCTGGAAATCTATCACTCCCAGCTGATGGTCAGCATCATTACCTAACAAAGATGACTGGTGAGATGGTGTTTTGGATGACCCTTAAAAATCCCTACAGCCCCATTTCTGTCTTGTCTTTTTCCATTGCACTTCAATGATGAGCTCATTTTAGTGACTGCTCCCTTTGAAGAGGTGTTAGGTCTTGAACCAACGCCAGCACATTGCATCTCAAGAATAGTAGACCTTGTTTTCTGATGGTATAAGGAATACATCTGTAATTCTGTAAATCTGTGACTGCTTACACTCCCTTCTGGAACCAAAAGTGAGGAAAGAGGAAAGATGGTAGTCAGACTCAAAAAAGCACAGATTTTGGCTACTATTTTAAGTCTCGTATTGACACCATAAGTGATCTGTGTTCCTTCTTTAAAGTGAAGCTACAGCAGCTCAAAGTTAACTACAGTATGTTCTAAAAAAAAGTGTCACAAAAGTCCACTTAGCTTAGCAACAGTAATTACTCTTTAATATGAAAAGGGAGCTGCTCAGGATTTCAACTATGGGATTATACTCACTTGACCTCTCATATTTTGATGCAGATATTCATTTTCTCCACTTCGAAAACTTCCTAAAATTTAACAGTTAATATTCAGTAATAAAAGATGGCAAATATTAAATGATTCTACAAGTACTAGCATGCTTTGAATTTTCAGAATAGCAAATGTTCCAAAAAGATTTTTTTAAATTATTTCAAAATCAGTAATTTTTTATAAATTCTGCTGTTAGCCCAACAATGGGAAGAAAAACAACAACCACCACACACAAAACTTTCTTTTTCAGTAGGAGAGAACTATTGCCCTTCCTTTACGCGAAAAGAGGGCATGTATTTGTCTACATGATGTAGAACAAAATTGCATAGAAACACACAATCCTGCCCTGTTTCTCAAGGCTGACTGCAGGGTCTGATTAAGATCCAGGTACCCTACCGTCATGCTGCTCAGCAAAACGTGCCACCAAGTCATCCCATGCTTCCTTTTTTTTTTTTGTTTTTTGAGAGCAACTTTTAATTTGAGGAGAGCAACACCAGCAAACAAACAGAAAAAAAATCCTATAAAATAACTAGCAAGTAATGCCTGCTTGGGGAATTGTCAGCCTAACACAGCTGTCAAGAAAAGTGAATTTCCCAATACTACCCAAAGGGGAATTGATACCTAGAGCTGCTGTTGCACAGTGCCCTGCCTGCCCGGCCAAACAAATGACTCTGCACAAACAGCAAGCCTGGGGAAAAAGGGCTAGGGAATGAGGATAGGAGGGAATAACAGGGACACCAGAGTGGCCAGGGCAGAAGGCACTCATGGCTGTGCCCCTGCTGCTGCCTGGGCAGCTGCAGCATCCACAGCAAGGGAGATGGGAGAAGCCAAGTCACCGCTTGGAGCAAGGTCAGGCCCTCATGGCACCCACATCAGGGCAGAAAGAAGCTGCCTTAACCTCGCCTAGGCTTACCTGTGGTAAGGATCACACTACCCCAAGAGCCCTCCTGCTCCATCTTCCCCCACAGTGTATGCATTATCTGGAGTTTTCTCAGTGAGGAGGCCTTTTCATTTAAAGATCTGATAATACACAGAGTTGTATGAATACCTAAATCCTCCAGTGCTCTAGGAAAAATAAATAAAGTCCTCCTCCTCTCCTCACCAAAAGCAAGAGAGCAAGACTGCAAGTCTGTGATACTGCTGGAATAACCGAAGCTGCCTTATAGTTACAGTAAAGGGAGAGGAAGAAGCCAACCGTGTGCTCCACAGACCCCTCGTCTGGGCAGAGCTCACCAGTCAGCCAGGGGCCATAAGCACTCACTCCTGCAGAGAGCCTGTGGAGGGAGCTGGGCTCAGACACCCCTCGTTTGTGCCTTGCCAAGGCAAGCCAGAGCTCAGTCTGCTCTTCCAGCGGCAGCGCAGCAACTCTAAGGCTCAGCATCAGCTTATTCAGATGGCAGCGCACAGCACAGAGGTCTTGCCCGGGTGGCACAGAGGCTGGGGCCCCATGGCAAGCGCTGGGACCCCTGTTCTGTGCAGCAGTTTCCCCCATTCCGTGCCAAAAAACGGGAGCTGCTTTGAGATGGGAGCACAAGGAAGGGGAGGGGGCTTCTCGGTTACAGCTGTTTAGACGACTGGTAATTGCAGCTGGGGGTCCTTCATCTCGTGTCATACGGAGTAGGAAAAACGGGTCAGACATAATGCATTTGGTTAAGTATCTAAGCTGAAAAGGTACTATTTTCTTCTAAATTATATAGTCTTTACTGGAAGTAAGGTTACCGGTGCAAGGCTTTCTAGCTTTAAAATGTAACAGGGACATGCCCTCTGAGGGTCAGGCTTTCATTTGCCGACGTTAATTCTCAGCTGCCTGTTATTCGTCCTTCATTGTAGCCTCTGTCTCGGCTGGGCACGCTCCCGATTCCCTGCTATATCCAGACGGTCCATGTAAATAGTGTTTATGTTAAGGAAGTCATGTTCTGTGTGACTGGAGCACACAGAAACTGATGTTGTTGTCACTTTAGATTAAGTTCTCCTTTTAGCAAAGGAGGCAATTGGAGCAGGCAGCTGAGTGGCCGAATGAAATATTCAGCTCATTTCGTTTAAAGCTGCCCACTCCTCATCCCACCCCCCCCCAAGTCTCCATTGTTCAGGCTGGCAAGGCTGATTAACCCTTGCTGGTGCTGCTGCAACAACTGCTCACATTGTCCCTCTGCTTCTGTGTGAAACCACAGCCACAAACTGTCAGGCAGATTATATTTGCTGATTATTTTTTTTTCCCCCAATTAGTGAACTTTAAGGAAAATTAAAATTAACCCTTCAGACTCCCATCCCTTTGTAGAGAAGAGAAACAAAACAATACTTAGCAAGGGTCAAGCATTCTCCATGCTTCATGCAGGCAAGAACACAGCTCCCATTAACTCAATTCCTCACACCTGTGAAAGTCCTGCTAACCTTGTGTTAATGGAGAACTATTATTTTTTTTTTTTTCTTTTTTTAATTTTTTTTTCAAAACTTGTTGATAGCAAATAATATGCCAACAGAAACTCAAAGTCTAGGTAACAGAAAGCAAAGGTTAACACTGCTGTAAATGTTCAGCTGGTGCCCATACGTGCAGCCTATGGCTGCCTGGAGCACTGCAGCCCAAGGCTTCAAACACTGCCGAAACAGGACTGCTCCCCTACAGCTGTCCCAAAACCTACCTTGTAAATGCCTTGGTCACATCTTCACTGCATTGGGACAAGCACAGTCTTTCCTCTTAGAAAACTGCTTAAGATTGTTCCCTAAAGTGAATGGTTGTTACAGGAGAAGTAGTGAATGCTGAAGCATGCAATGCCTTATGTTCCAAAACTGGAGAAAGGCATTATTAACCAATCCTCCTTTGCCTTGACTTACTGCAAAGCTTCCATTTGGAAAAACGTCTAACACCATTACATGACATGTAGTTTGAAATGAAGCTCCATCAAGCACTGCGCCACTTGCTGCCTCACAGTGAAGGGCCGGATGCTTCAGAGAGCTCAGCACCACCAGCTCCCACCACAGGGCTTGGACTGCTTAACATAAGACAGAATTAGAAACAAGACACGCAATATTTGTGGCAAGAGTGCTAGTAACAGCCCCAAATGCTGTGAAGTAATACTGTTATAAACTGCAATATTGAGGGTAATAGCATTTTATTTTTAATGAGAGATTCTTTGCTATTTTAAGACAACAGCTCAAGCACAGGTGACAAGTTTTCTTATAATCACAGTGACAAGTACTGTACCAATTTCCCCCTTTGATCTGTATTTTGCACTAAATTCCCAAAAGTATATCTATTTAAAAATATGAGTAGTTATACAAACTATAGTTATACTGGCAGAAGACAACCACTAAAGTACCTCTGTTCTAGAGCAGTTGAAATCATAACTGCCCCCCTGTCCAAGATACTGAATCATACATATGTATTTGTCTCTACTGCTACAGCATTTCTCTAGGATACAACAGAATTGTGAAGTACTGATAAATGGATAAACCCCATAAAAAAACATTTATATTACCTAAATGACTAATTTCAAACAGCCTTGCAGCTACATTTACTGTGCCATTTTATAGCATAGTTCATATGAGAATATTCCATAAAAGCACTTTACACTAATACTCTCTATTTGCAAATACAGGATAAAATTCCAGTTTCACTGCAATGATTTCAACAGAGTCAAAATCTCATCAATTTCATGTTTGCTTTACTAGTTACCTGGATAAATATGCGGCTACAAATGAATGGCTCATAAATGCAGATAATAGTTAACAGAAAAATGTAAACATTAAACATTGTGTCTTAGATGTAATTATTGTACACACAGTTCAATTACTAGGACTTTTTTTTTTTCCACATTTGGTATCTTGGAGAATATACTTACTCAATTCCAATACTCTGTGTATCTGCTTAAAACATAAGGCCCAGTTCAAGAAGATCCTTGAATGCTGTTTAAACACATAAGGGTCTTAGTATCTCTATGGAAAATATACATCTGTCATAGATAAACAAAGAAGTCCTACATGTTATAATGACATCTATTTCTTTAAAGACTAGCCTCTTAAAACTCAGAAGCAATCAACGAAATACTCAAATTTCAGTCATCTTTTCTGACACTTCCCTGAATAAGAAGTCATGGAAGAAGTACACAGATGTAGCTCAGCTCCTATAATCAGTCTAAATGTGAGTGGTTATAAAACCAATTTCATGTTATGCACAAACATATTTTAGACCTATGCACTGGGAACAGTGAAGTGCTTGACATCTGGAGTTAGACAGTGGTGAATTTCAGCACGCACACGTCATGCTCATCTGCATACATATCTATTTTCAGAATCACCAGGGCTCAAACACCCCCAAGCTTTTTTCTAATTTAAAATCATCACTCCTTTGAAATATTAGAGTAAAGTCCAACAGGTAAGTTACTCCCCAAAACTCAGTTTTGGAAGTATTATGGTTCCATATTTTCTTCTCCCCTCATTTTTTTTTTAACTAAAAATAAAAATCCCACACATAAACATATCTTGTTACCCTGATATTTGACCCACCTGCATCTCCAGAAGACCCATAACTCAGAATGGGCAAGCATGGAGACGGACGGTCTCTAGAGAGGGGAGGAAATGAAAAACAAACCTCTCCACCCTGCCCCCCGAAAAAAGAAGAAAAAGGAAAGGAAAAAGGAAAAAGGATCCTGTAGAAAGCACAGCTAATTCAAGGGGTAGCATTCTCCCGAGCAGGCTGTGTGAGTGGGTTAGCATGCCAGTACAGTGCTGCGGGCACCCTGCAGACAGAGATGTTGAGTTGGGCATGAGAGCCTCAGAGTTCCTAAGGGCTGCGCTCATTAAAACCGCAGCACCTTTTGAAGGAATTGAGTTATTAACCTCTGTGACCCCAGACAAATTTAAACCTGACTAACTGCAGATTCCTCTGAGGAATCAAGGCACGTGTTTGTAAATTGCTTAGATATTCAGAGTGATGAAAGGTGTTACATAAATGACAGTTATTAATATAATAGTGGCAAACAGGTCAGGAGAAAGATTTCAGTACCGATTTAGGCTGTTGTTTCTATCCAAAGTAAAATATTGGTCAAGGTTTGAATACAAATGTCTTGCAAAAACAAAAATATTCACCTTTTTAAAACTGCAAATCCAATTGGAATTTTAAGTTGTTTCTCTGGTTTGAAGAAAATCTTGGAACAAACTCTTATGAAATTTCAAATAAAAATTATACAAATTCTTTATATTAGGTACAGTCTGGGATTAAAGATTTGAGTTTGAACTGTAATATTGTCATCTACTGAATTACTGCCAAAGCAATCCCCCAGCAACATTTGTAAAACCAATTTTCCCAAAGCAAAGAGAAAAAGGCATCTGGGAATCCATGGTATCCCCACTGCTCAGGAAGATGCTGTGAAGATATAAATTAAACTAACATTTTCTGAAAGAAAACAAATGGAAAAAAAAAAAAAAAGCAACCTGAAATATGCATCACACATGGAGATTGCCATTACAACCCATCCAGAGATCTTGTGTCCCTACAGAGCATACCACTGTCACACATGGAGATGCAGAAGGACAAGCTCACCATCTGAAATCACTGATCTTATGCAAAGATCATAGCTGTTACACCCTAACATTATGAGCTTCATTGCGGCTGTTGCTTGTCCAAGTCCAACAACTATATATAGACATTCATACATGAACATATGCATCCATAGACACCAACCTCCCTGCAACTCAAAGCACCCAGAAATCATTTACAGATTATGAACAGGCATCACTTTGCCCCCCTTCCAGCTACTCGAGAGGAAGCCCTCTTCTAAAGTAGACCGTAACAACCAAGCTACAGCATCACTTCACAACAAGAAATTAAGTGGAATTGCTCCCAGATTTGAAGTCAAAGAAGATATCAAAAGTAAACAGTATGTAATTACCCAAATGGCAATTTGCCAGAAAACAACAAATTGCCTGTGCCAGTGGCTCCCAATTCAGAGGTGGAGGCCTTGACAATTGGGGTCACAAGCCTAAACAAAATTAAATCAGAGAAGCTGGGCTCACAAACAGAAGCATGACTCCTGGGCCCAGAAGCAGGGTCAACAGGGGAAAGCTCTGGAAGCTGTTTAGAAGTAAAGGTCCAGCTCTTTATGGATTCAAAGCGTTTCACATAGCTTGTGAGAAATAAAGCAGTAACTGGTTACACAGAGACTGAATCTTTGTTCATGTTTCTCATGGAATGGTTATGCAAAAATACCAGCTGCCGGGTCACAACTGACTTTATTGCAGGTAGGGTAAGGGATGGGAGGTGTCAATATCAAATACCACAAAAGTGAACCTGACTCATCAAATTTTTAAAATTGCCAGAAGATTATAGTACTGTTAATGTAAAAATGAACTCGCAGGAGATTATACTACTGTTAATGCTATTAACACCTTCAACACATTCCCCCATGTTAAAAAGAGGGGAAAAAAAAATAGCGTACCTATGACAAGGTGTGTTTTTCTGCTTATTGTATTTGTAGAAAACCATGCAAGAAAGGAAGAGGCACTTCAGAGAGATGTTTCAGGCCAGCTTAAGAAGTTTTACAGGTCAAAGCAAAACCCTATGCCCCCATAAGTCATTAGAGATTCTAAAGAGTAGTAGCAGAATTTTGTGACTACACTCAAGCCTGAAAGCAGTGCATCAGGATATATGGAAATCTAAGGAATCCAGTTTTACAGAACATTTCAGCAAGACTTCAGCAACTTTTTGGTGTATCCAGGCCAAATACAGAGTGAACCTGGGTCAATGTATGGGTTTTGGTGGAAACTATGCAAAATGTGGTGGTTTCAGCTGAGTTTCGTTCTGGGGTTTGGGTTTTATTCAAAGCCTGAACTCTAAGGGAATCTAAAAGGACATGAAACCATGCAACGTGAAACGGAAATAAGTTTTGCATGAACACTGAAAAGAAGGAGTCAGCTTAATAAAGTGGGGAAAAGGGCAGAAGCCCCAACCAATGAACAGATCTGGGGCTTAAAATCCACCATACACATACAGCTAATTCTAATCTTCACAATTGCTACCTTTGAGAAGTCATTCCTTATACTTCACCCGACTCAGAAATTTGAGGTCAAGAGAAATCACTTTTCATTCATGAAGGCTTCCAGATCATTAGTTGGAAGGACATTGCCCTATATAATCCATTAATCTTTTCAGTCAGGTGCTAATATTAAAATAACAGCATTTTATTTATTCAGGTTTAAACCTACAAACACTTATACCTTTACGTATATCTTTCTTTTGAGAGGTATTCAGTATCATCATCCTTGACTACACACGAAAACAATACATCATGAATCTATAATAACATCTTCATTTGTTTTGCGGCATGGATTTTTGCCTGGTTAAATGTCTAAATTACTCCCACTTACAGGTTATCCACATATGGACTGAGAGCTGAACCCATTTGAGAATTAGCTTTTAACAGCTGACCTGGTGTCTCAGCAAGTGTTTTGCACTGTCTCCTGGGGAAAAACACATTCATGAGCAGGCCTGGAATCACAAACCTTACACCAGAAGAGGCCAAGTGCGTTAATACTTTTCACACAGCGAGTTCAACTGCCCTACTGCTACAACACTGCTCAGTGGCCAAGTGACAGAACAGCATTAAATATTATTTGCAGAGAGAGCCATCTGCCTGCCATCACATAGGAGGGTGAAATCACCTGCTGGTAAGCAAGAAAGGAAAGAGATGAGAGTTTAAAACGAGAAATATAAAGCGAGAGAAAAGAGGAAAGCCAGGGGAAAAAAAAAAAAAGGCAAAACATAAAACAAAAATGAATTATTTAGAGCTCCATCTCAGCTTACCATTGGATCTATTAACATCATACTCCAAATAATTACAGGGTTTCCCCACTACCCTCACACTAACTGCTACTGCATTCTTATAAATTGCTATGTTACATAAAACACTGTGTATTTTTAATGTCCCTCTAGTATCTGAGCAATTATATGCATTATAGTTCTGTATTTTCACATCATTGAGGAATGATGGCTTCAATTCACCACCTCTGTGCTGATGACTCCCACATCTCATTCCCAACCAATCTTGTTCTATCTAAACACACATTTCAGCCAGTTTTGCTTCATCTTACAACTGTTAAAACCTTTTTCCGTCTGTTACTGGAGACTCGACAGCAGTGACTTCAGACGTACTGATGAGACCACACTTTCCCCCCGCTTCCCTTTAGAAAGAGACAGACTATAAAATATCTAATGAAATGGCTGAATATCTACAGCTAAAGTCAGAGGCATTAGAAAAGATCATAGAGTGCTTCTAGGCTCAGTATGCAAACTCCTCAACAAGACGTTTCATAAAATCATAACAGGTTTCAACAGGGATTTAAAAAAAAAAAAAGTGAAACACCACTCCTATCTGGCTGGTAAAACTACCTACCAACAAACCCTGTTCATTATGAACCAACACCAAATTTACACCTCCTACCTATTAATGGCTATCGAATGGTAGATAACAGCTTTCAGAGACCAACAGTAAATTAAACCAGGAAAAACAGCAATAAACTTAAGTACCCGCAGAAGTCCTGCAGCCCCCTTCTCTGCTGCTATCCACAGGTCTCTCCATGCCCCCAGTGCACACCATGCACTCGAAGAGCTCACCTGCTTCAGAGCCAGCTTTTATTGACCTCCCTCAGCATAAATGTTGGCATTTAGCTAAATCAGTGATTTGCAACTGCAATCCTTGCTGCTCCGAATTTCCCCAGATTTGCAGAGGTAGCCTGAGGCTACAGAGAGGAAGGTGGTGTTTTACCAAAGGACCCTTGGAAGAGGCGGAGTTAAAAGTGGTGAAGGTACAGCCAGCTGTTGAGGCATGTGAAGCTGGAGGAATGTGGAGTAGATATAAAATCAAACTGGGTCTCCTTTCCCCTATTGCTTTTATCTGTTGCTAGCATGAGAAATCATGGCCCCAGTTAAGAGGGGTAATGGTCACTCAGTAAAGAGGAAATGCCACCTTTGTGTAGTAGTTTTTATTTCAACTAATTAGTGCCACCGTGGGATCTCCATCACTCCATTAGGTGTGCCAGTGCTCCAAGGATGTGTCACACGTGCCATGGCGGAGTCAGGAGATGTTCCTGCCTAGGTAGTTATCCCCTAGACCTTCCACACTGTGGAATATAGCAGCAGTACTAACCAAACCACGATAAATAGCTGCTCAAATTTCAGTTCCTGCTTGAGGAATACTTAGTTTGTTCACTCATCAATTCTGCCATGCACAGCTTGCTTAGGAGTTCACCCTGTTCTCAACCTGTAAGTGTGAGGGAAGAACAGACTCAATAACAGCTCAGAAGTTTTGTTCAAATGGGTACAATGAGAGAATTTAAGCTTCACACATCTTATCTAAACGGTCCAAAACTCCTTCTGGAGAAAAGACAGAAAGAAATCTAAAACTCTCTGGACTTTCACACAATTCTTCCAGCTCTCCCGTCTGTTACACAGACTAGACATTTTGCAGATTTCTTGGAGAACTTCCTGGCAACCACCAGCAATCACCAGGGCAGGATGCATATGTGTTAAACTGAAATCTTAAACAAAATCATCTTTTTGAGCTTCAAACATTTTTTTTCTTCCTTTTTTTTTTTTTTTACAGTGAATTCTGGAAAATGTTTTCATATTATTTTATTTCACTGCAGCTAGTCCAACCATGCCCACTTTAGGAACAATGGTGCAGCAGCAAAGGCTTAGGGGTTATCAAGTGGGTGTTTTACATGGTCCTTCCAGGAAGAAACTGCTCTGGTCTTTTTTTCAGGACATCTTGTTATTTCTATTATGGTGAATTTTCTTCCACTGTATGCTGTTGTGATTCAGATCCAAACCAAGATCACAACTCACTTTTTTCAGGCACACCCAGCTAAACATACAGACTCTTCCTGATTATTAACCTGGGGTCCATGAAGTCAATGGCTCCGTTTGTTCCAGATCTGTTAATCAAGCAAGAATTAATACACTGAGCACCAGAGAAATTGTTGGTTAAGAGTCAATAAAAGAACTTCCTCTCTTTGTGAATCCTTAATAGCTTAACAGCTTTCTCTTGGATGGATGGCAGGTACCATGAAACGTGTCACCCCACATCACTGTTAATGTGTAGTTAGTTGTTTTTATGTTCAAGGGCACTGTGGAAGTTCACAGCTTTCACCAAGCTTTCTCCTTTACAAATTATACTGGCAGTGTATCCCCAATACACTTTGGGGGAGTTATAGTGGCATGAGGTATGGACTGGCAGCAACTCATATTGCATGAATGCCCCTTTCACAGGCAGCGGCTCACAACTGCTGCTTCAAGTAATACAAAATAATTCACAGTGTTGCAAAAATCTAGGGTGGAATCAAAGTGCATTTTTGTAAAATTACTCAGCATCATTAATAAAGCAGTTATTAATTACTGAAACAAACCACCTTAAAAGCCCTGACTCATTTATGGTTTTTAATGGATGTGTTCTCAGTATTCTGTTATTCACCCTGTAATATAAGCAGGTAAATAGTGAGGTAATATAACTTCCTTTAACTAACCACAGAGTAGATGAATTTTAGATACAGTTACATCCCACTTGTACTGAAGACAGAAAATAAGGAGAGATTAAGCCGTTTGCAGAAAGCCACATAGGAAGCTGCTGCCTGTGATGGGATAAGACCTCAAGTGGTAATTCTGTGCCCATTCTGGATGACTTTAGTCCTCCACTTCTCTTGGGAGTTACGCATTAAAAAAAGAAAAAGAAAGATCTGAAAGTGTTAAAACTAAGTGTAATCAAAACCAGGCTTCAATACAGAGTGGGAGATCAATGAATCAAAAAGGGAGAAAGCACAAGTCACTGTGAACTCACTAGGAAGATGACCAAGGGAGGCACTACAAGAGGGTTTGTGCTGGAGTAACACACTAGAATAACTTAAAATCCAACCGCTAAATCTTGCATTGCTTTCCAGAGTAAACCGCTGACAGAGGAAGTACATTCTGGATCAGTGCAGCTGTACATATCTGAACACTTGCTACAAACAGAAAACTGGGAACGCTCAAGTCAGTGGGTGCCACAAGTTCTCAGCTCCTCCGAGGGGACACGTGTTCTGCAACTGGAAGTGTCAGTGCAGCACATCTGGGCACAACCACGCGAGTCTGAATTGAACTACCCCAGACAACAACGGTGTTCACAGTGTTGAGATCGAGGCTTCAGAAAGCTTTTATGAGCACCTTTTCTCCCACAAACAAAATTTCTGCAAGTAGCACTATGCATTACAAAAGAACTAAGACTCACACTGAAACAAGGAAATTCCCAGTCTTAAATATTACCTCTAACAACCAGGGACAAAGCAAAAGCCATCAGGTCTCTGGCAGATCCAGTAAATGCATCGAAGTCTGAAACTCAAAAATGCAAATGCTGAGCACACTTAGATTCCTCTTCAAGGCCAATAACTGGCCAGTAAGTAAACTTTAATAACTAATGGAAATCAAGAAAACTGTAACAATCTGCTCAATAATTCTTTGCTAAAGGGAACGAAGGATAAAATTGTTTTATGTATAATCTCTGTGATCCTGCTGTAAAAGTCTCAAGTAAAATACACGAATCATCATTTTATTTAAAAGAAGCCAGGTACAAAAAGGTAATAATCACAGTTATTTGATCTAATTATTCCTAGAGGAATCCCTAAGAGACTATAAAATATATAAAAACCACCGCTCCTGATCTGCTACCTGGGGAGAAAAAAAAACATTCTAGTAGGAAACATAGGTGCAAAAATAATGAAATGAGCATCTCCAAATTGTTTAAAAAAGGATCTTCAGCCTAAAGAGAATTGACAGCATAGCTTTAAGGATAGATAAATAGCTGCCTCAAGGATCTGTCCTACCTCCTCTTTTTTTTTTTTAAGTAATACCTTAATTTGCATAGTAATAACCCAATTATTGTAAGATTAGGTGACAGAAATCTCATTATTACTGTTCCTACAAAACAGTCGATATTCCATTCAGTACCTTTTAATGTTACACACCTTAAAACATAATTATTTCAATATATGCTCATTCATCTTTAATGCAATTTCTTTAATAATAATAAAAAAAAAACCTCTTCCTGTAATTGTTAGGGTTTTTTTTGTTGAATATATTAGTGTTAAAACATGATTTTCCTCGCTCAGGCTGCTATAGAAACAAGCAAAGCCAACCAACTGCTTAGGGGCATGCTCCTTCCCCTCTTCCCAGGAGGGAGTCCACCAAGAGGCCTAAAGCACATATGTTAAAATATGTTGCAGCAACTCTCTCTCTCCATCTCCCCACTCCCTGCTTCTTCCCACGCTGAGAGCTGGTCATAAGACAAGCTTGCAAACAAAATCAAATATATAGTAGCATCAGGCTTCTGAGAGTTATTTGTGTTTGGGGCTTGCTGTTATGGGGAGAGCATGAAGGGTTGTGGTTTTAGGGCTGTGGGAGGAGAAATCAGAGCAAGTGCACAGAGGCACGGGCTTACCTGCCACAGGCTTTCTCGGTTTCAAATACATAGATAATAAGGATGATAAGTGGTCAGTTACCAGATTAGCAGCAGAAAGGAAACAGGGGAAGGAGATGGGGCTGGATCCATCAGAAGAGAACAGCACCACACATGTTCTGCTTCAAAAGGATGTCATGAACAGTTATGAGAGTGAAAACAGCAGCTACTATTTCACTAGTCCCATTTATCTCAGTGTACACAAGGTACAGGGAGCCTTTTACTTGCAAATCCTCTGTATCACTCCTTCAAATCCAAGAAAGGATGGAAGCAACCAAGGGCTGGTACCACTGGGTATCTGGCAGGAGCCTAGAGAAAAATCAGTCACCAGTGCTTAGTGGTCAGTGCATTTCACAGTCACTTACGGAGGCTGGGAAGAAAAGGACTGCACACAGCAACTCTGTTTATGGACAGAGTCCCCCTCCTGACCTACCCAGGGTGTATAGAGTGGCGCTGTGGGAAAAGTTGGTGGGAGCCGTTCTTTGTATAAACACACAAATTCAGCTTGCTTGGCTTCCAGTTGATCACTTATCCCACCGTCACTAAAAGCAGTAAATACAAGATGTAATTTCACAGGAGTTATTTACTGTTTAATTTCTGTGAAAGCCTTCTGTCAAAAATGGCATGAAGGAGAAGTAATTTGGCCAAGTTCCGATTTTCGAAGTCCTTTACAATCACCGAGCCACCAAAAAGGAAAAGCATACATAGCTGGAAACCATCCCTGGGTGGAAGAATTCCAGGGTTTCTGCAGGGTTGGGAACACAGCTTGCTGATCTTGGGGGTTAGGCTGCCCACCTCCCAGCCACAATCAGTATGGGGCTAAATACGAGTGGAGGCTGCCTCTTTATGCTGCACTGGATTTTACAGAAGGGAAGAACATCTTGTGCCAGCAGACAAAGCCAACGGGGAAATGACCAACCCTGGCACTGCCCGCAGGCCTGCATGGAGGACGAGCTCCAGTGCTAAATGGTTGGACCTTTTCTCTGAAGATTTTGACCACTTGCCTAATAGTTCTGGTTTTGAAAAGTTTCCAATTATACCATGTTCCACAGAAAGCAAATTAAATGAATGTTTTTACTTGAAAAAAAAAAAATAAAGCAAGCAGTGAATATGCTAATGATTTTTCCTTACATTCTTATCATCTCATTTCATGCCTTTAAAGAGAAAACCTTGTGAATCTTACTGTGAAAATTATCAACAAAGAAGAAACAGCCTTCCATCTCACACCAAAACTTGGAGGGCTGAGTTTATACCATCCTGACCCAATCTGACTGAAATTGAAAACTTTTCCTCTTCCATTAATAGCTTTTCCAATTCAGCAGTTCAAAGCCACAATCCCTCACAGCCTATGCAAGGATTTGGGATCATTTTATAAATCTGTGTGGCAAATGAACATGAAAGAGAAACTCCTTATGGCTGGGAACTATCCTTTGGGGGGAAAAATGTTCTTAGCTTTTTAGAGAGCATTTGCAAGGGTAATTTGCACTACAGCATCTCTTTTTATTGGCCTTGCAAGCAAGTGTTGAAACAATTTGCCTTATCATATATATTCACTTTGAATAGAGACCTCATGTGAAATGCTCCCCTTGAAACAGGAAACAATGGGTTTGAAAACCAACACTGAAAAAGGTGGAGTGTGGCAATAATTTATTTCAACAAAGAAATATTACAAGTGAAGGGGAGAAGGAAAAAGGAAAGGATAAATGAAAAAGGAAAAGCTTCTGATTTAGTCTATCATAACTTAGGGCAGCTATGCCAAAGCTCACAGTTTGGTCCAGCAATTTCACAGGTATTATTAGAGAAGAGTAAATCACTACTCCTGGACATCATTTGTATTCCATTACTTCTTAAGAATCCTCAAACAAAACTAGGGCCTCACCATGTGAGACTTTGCACAAACAAGGAGTACTTGAACACCTTTACCAGCCCCAGACAATTCACAACCTGCAGCTGTAAAACAGGATTACCATGACCTGTAAAGGACAGCAGCACAGGACAGAGCATTTGATACAAGGAGCACAGGAGTCAGTGGAAATCTTTCCCCTCTTTCTGTGTGCTCTGACTCACATTGTTTCTGAAAAAAATAAGCTGTTCTTTTGTGCTGAAACCTCCAAGCCATCTCACCTTGCTCTGTGGGATAGTTCTTCAACACAGATGACTCTGAGCAAAGGGAACTGATCTCTTTTATGCTTTGGTACAACAAAATGCAGACTGTGGATCTCTAGTTCTGACAGCAGCATTTCATTCTGCCAGGGCAAATAACTTTCATTTTAAGGGAGGAAAAAAACTATTAGTTACATAACTTGGAAACAATACTACATTTGCAGTGAGATTACATATAATTTGATGTGGAAAACCAGAGAAAGTACTTTCTTCCTTACAAAATCGGTAACAAAAAGATCTATGGAAGTGTGACAAGAAATAATAAAATCAAAGGTCACCAGTTACATATGTTTCTAGTGCTGATTCTTCCCTACAGCAAAGATTCAATTTGCAGATGACAGCCTTGCAAGGAAGTTTGCTCGTGCAGATCCCTTTGCCTTCTGCTGGAGTTCAAGAGATTCCAAATGGGGGTAAGAGTCAGTCCCTCACAGGCTAAAATTATTTACTTGTTCAGCTGCTGCAACATTTCTATCTCCTATCTCAGCACCATATTTGGTACGCTAAGCAGAATTTATCCAGCAATTCTTCTTACTCTGGTTCTTGCAATTAAAGGCAGTTTAATTAAAAAGGTTTTTTAATAAAAGCTGGCTGGTTTCAATAGCAAAATTCTCAAGCCCAGAATAACTGAGTTGAAGAAAGCAGAAAAACAAACAACAAAAACCCAAAACACCCCACGGGCCAGCAGGACAGACGCTCATCCAGGCTGTGAGTTGAAATCCCTGCTTCATATGACAGCCCTGAACCGCGATTCTACTCGTCTTGCGGGAGCACGTTAACCTCTGGGCTACGAACTACTCCCAAGTGGTGTCTTTCTCTCAAGGTTAGATTTGACTTCTGGGAGGGTGGGCTTTTTTTTTTTAAAGTGAAAATTCCTGAAAGCTTAGTTTTTTTGTTGTAATTCAGAAAAATCCAAGAACAGAGGATTTTTTGAAAGGTTATTGAAAATACAATGGGCCAGCACTTCAACTTTCACAGATCAACACAGTGGCATTTAAATCAGTGTAACCCTCCTGACTCGACTGGCTTTCATCTTGACCCAACAGAAACAGAAATAATGTAGGCTTTTTGTGTTCAATGAAAACCAATGAGTGAAGATCAGCAGAAGAGAGCAATTGATTTCTCAAACATTCTTGCCTAAGATAAGAAAAAGCTTAAATCAAAACAAAAACAAACAAAAAAACCCAAACAAAACCAAACAATGGCAAACCTCACATCCAATTCTTTAAAACTTTTGTCTATGTAAAGCTATAGACTTAAGTCCCATGTCCTTAGCTAAATTCTCACTGGCTCCTGAGAGATGTTTGTGATAGCTTTTCTTCACCTACAAGGATATTTCACTACATAAATATTGCATATATAAAAAAAGGCCAGACTGCTTCACTTGTTCATGACTTAATTGCCACTTGTTTACTCACAGTAGTATGGTATGCCTATTTGGCCTTGTGTCATCAGCAATTTATTTTATACATTGACATTCTTATCAATATTAACCTCACAGGTAGAAGTTGTCTATGTTGAATTCACCCATATAGGAAAATACAAAATAAACAAAACAAAAAAATGCACATCTAACAGTACAGAAAAAAGACAGGCTCAGTAAATTAAAGAAACAAACCTTTAAACCATTGTACACAGTTCTTGCTGATGCTTTGGTCAGTACTATCCACCATCATAAACTGAACAATGCAATTTCTGGCAGATTTGAACAGCAATTCAAGGCCAAAGCTTACTTACAACTCATGTAAAAAGTCAAACTGAAGCATCAAAGCATATGACTACATTTTTAACCAAGCCTGACATACGCTATTCTAAACACATGAACTATTTCTTCCTGCTTATCATGGCCGCATCAAGATTCGATGTTTGGTTCCTCTGCAGTTCTTGTAGTGTTTCCAAATGAAGATGCGTATTATGATATAGATGTAGCTACCATACATGTGAGTCCATGTGCTTGCTGCCAATATAATATACTTGTTAAATACTGCATCAGTATTTAATTGTGACATAAACAGGCCCATGTTCAGCAAGTGTATAGCTTTAAATATTTGAATAAGTGCTTACTCAAGTCCCTAAAGTTAGCCAGGTGTTGAAGTAGCAAGCTGAATCAGGGCCAAAGTCAAAATAAGTGTTGACATGGTATAATATAAAGGCTTAATATTGAATGTATAATGAGGCCAACACAAAGCTCATTCAGCTGAATTTCACTGTCATTAAGCTACACACACACACATAATTCCAGGAGACATGTGATCTAATGGAACTCTAAGGTCAAGCAGAATGATCGTTCCCATCTATTTCAATGTGAAAACAAAATTATCGGTTTGTGAATACAAAAGTTCTCTCAAGAGTAAAGCTGTTTGACATAGGCTCATCTGCACATACAGCAAGGACTTAAATGTTTATCTAAAAACCTGATCAAAATATTTACCTATGACCTCGTCAGATGTGTGATAAAAAGAGTAGAAGAATTAGTAAAATCCTATGTAACTCTTCATTTAAATGTGCAAATGACTTGATAAAAATCTGGCTATCTTTCTACTCTATCTCCCTTCTCAGATGACTTGATTACAAAAAGGTAAGCAAAAATCCCTCTTCATTAAATGTCTCAAAGAAAACTGAATATCTGATAGAGGAACCTGAGCTCTGAACATTTTGCATGTCCATGGTGTTTGTAATATGTTGTAATATTAACACTTTCTAGGTTTAACTACTCGCAAGTGGCTCAAACATTAGAAGTCTGGGTGTGAATCACACAAAGACCAACTCTTGATGCAATATATATTCCTACCAGTGTATGGCTTATATTATGGTCTGAGGAGTCTGCCATCACATAATGTGTCACTTTCTATAAAATAAAATCTTGGAATTATTGAAGCCATTGTCATTTCATATGACAAAAATATCAATGTTAAATGTGCCTTTAAAACATTTATCAGTCACGTGTGTCAAGAAGCAAGAGATGAGGAATATTTCATGTGAGTAAAATGCGGGTAAGTTAACTTGACAAGAACATGTATTCACTTAAGAACGGGATATGTCCCTCTTGGCATGGACATCATACTGTGCAGAGTCTCCAAGAATTTAATTAGAGCCTGTAATATAGTAATTAACTACTGTATATTGAAACCTTTTGTATTTTTTTTAATTATTTTTTTCAATAGTGGGTGAAGAAAGAGAAACTATCATGCTGGAAAAAAAATGGCCCAGGAAAACAAAAGCTACTCTAAATCCCCAGGCATGAAAAGGTGTGCGGTGGGCTTTGTCATCTCTTTGTTCCGCCACTGACCTCACCTTGGACCTGACTACTTACGACATCTTCGCGGAGTTACATAAATGATGCCATAAAGTCTGATTTATTTTCTACAGCTCTGCAGAAAAAAATTCACTTTTTTAAAGAAAATATCATTGCTGCTTCACAGAGTCAATGGGGTGAATTCTCCCAGTTTCTAAATAGGTATCTTCCACAGCTTGCCAACCACAAGTATTGCTGGGTTTACAAAGAAAATGAAAATAATCCCAAACCTCGGTCCAAACACAAAAATCAGACACTTGATAGCACTGAAAACACTTCCTTTCATAATGTACATGACTCTTAGGGCTTTGTTTGGCTTTCACAGTCAACAATATAGAGTCTTGTGGAGATTTTTTTAAATTATCCAGATCAAGTCAGGAAGTGGGAGCGAGCCTAACCTGAGATTCCTTTTCTCCTCTTCCCATGCCAAAAGCAAGGCCAGGTACAAGAGAAAGGGATAAACTGTTCAATCACACATTGCATATGGTCCTGCAGGCATGTTTACAGATGCAGGGGAGAAGACAGGGTGAACCTGACAAGGTGATAGGCCTATTAATCATCTCCTCCCCTGTTAATCTGCAAGTCAACACTGACTCGGAGATCTTCAGGTTCTGCTCTGAGCTCCCAAACAATCAGCAAATCCTAAACCTAGTCCTTTCCTTGTAACTCTTCAAAATTTAACATTTTTGAAAACAATATCAGGATTCAATGGGTAACATATTGGATCTGTAGTAAAAACATAAACATGTATTATTCCAGCTTGATTCTTTTCAGGTGGGTGATCTTAACCAGTTCTGTTGTCATTTCTCCACCCATAAAATGGCAATAATAGTAACTTACCTCTTTGATAAAGTATTTTGAAATCTCTGAGTAAAAAGCACTAAGAAACAGCTGAATTTCATAATTAGGTGTTATTATAGTCTAAGTAGCATTTGGCAAAAATAAAGAGAATATAAAAGCATCAAGGCTCTGATTCATTGTTAGTTTCTGGGGGTAGTCTTTCAGACTATCTTTGCCTTTTTCACTCAGCTGTACAAAGTATAAACTCAACATTACAGAGAATGAACATTAGTATGTTCAGGAAAACTGCATCTATGACACATCTGCACACATGATGGTGAGACACACTTGCCACAGCATAACAGGTTACTATGTGTCATCCAAGCCATAACTTTATGGATGCTCTGAGGCTGTTGCAATTGCCTCTGAAAATCTCTTAAACTAGCTCCTGCCCGAATTTTCAAAGTCAGAATCCTCATTAACTGTAGAGTCTTAATTCGTAATTTGTCTGCTGGGATGGATGTACTGCAGCCCTTACTTGTGCTTCGAAACAACATATTTTGTTGGCTGCTGAAGCAAGGGCAGAGTTAAAAACAAAAATTCTACCCAGTTTCCCCTCGCTGCTTCCCATGACTCTTCTCATATTTGCTTGAGACTGGATTTCTTGAGGTCAGAAAAGCCAGCAGCCATCAGCAGGGGGAAGGACATTCCCTGCCACCGCAGAGCAAATTTGAAGCCTGCTCGAAGGACACAGAGTGTTACCAGGGACCCCACAGAGCTCCCCCAAACAGCCCTTCCAACCAGCAGGAGCCCCAAGCAGGGAGGATGAAAGCCTACAGGGACCGGCTCTCTGAGGAAGCTGGAGAAGACATTTGCAGTCTGAGTAGCAGCATCACCAGTGACACCTTGACCAGCAAAGGTGGGCCAGAGCCTGTTCTTTGCCCTAGTGAGTTTGCATCTGGAGTACTGCATCCAGTTCTGGGCTCCCCAGTTTAAGGAGGACAAGGTATTACTGGAGGGAATCCAGCAGTGGGCTACAAAGATGATCAGGGGCCTAGAGCACCTTTCTTATGAAGAGAGACTAAGAGAGCTGGGTCTGTTCAGCCTGGAGAAGAGAAGACTGAGAGGGGATATCATCAATGTTTATAAATATCTCAAGGGTGGGTGTCAAGAGGATGGGACAAGACTTTTTTCCGTGGTGCCCAACTATAGAATGAGGAGCAACAGACACAGACTGAAGCCCAGGAGGTTCCATCTAAACATCTTTACTTCGAGAATCCTTCCCTGGAGACATTCAAAACCTGCCTGGACACATTCCTGGGTGATCTGCTCTGGGTGAACCTGCTTTAGCAGGTGGGTTTGACTAGATGATCTCCAGAGGTCTCTTCCAACCCCAACCATTCTGTGATTCAGCAGAACATGGCTTGCAGCCCTACGGCTCAATGCTTCTTCCTCTCCCTACATGGGACAGACTTCATGAAAAGGGTTGTGGAGCACTGGAACAGGCTGTCCAGGGAAGTGGTGGAGTCACCATCCCTGGAGGTGTTTCAAAGGTGTACACACAAGGTTCTCAGGGACATGGTTTAGTGCTAGATTTCAGTTATGATTGATCTTGAGGGTCTCTTGCAACTGGAACAATTCTATGACTCAGCCAGGACATCTCTGGTTGCTGCTGTCCCTCAAATGAGGCCCAGATTGGCTGGACAGTGGCCGCTGCCATGGGCCATGGCCACACCAGAGCGCACAACAACCACCACCAACAACCATGGGCTGTTAGTATCAAGCCCCTGCCCTCATCCTGCCCATTTTGTTAGCACAGGCCCTGACACTGGGTCTACATCAGCATTATTTAACAAAAAGGCCTTAAAGCCAAATGTCACAACACTGCTTATTCCCATACTGAACAGTCAAACTGCCGAGCGGGAATCGTGCCTGGCCGGTGGCAACTCCTAAACTGTCTCTGAGTGCTGTTGGTGTAAAGGCTGTTTGGCCTGGGCCAAAACTATGGCACTGTGCCTTGTTCCAATGAGGCGGATGCACAGAAAACAGCGTGCAGAGCCTGGGATCTTGTCTCAGATCATGGACGGGAGTCATCCTTATGGCCCTTACTTCCTGAATCCCCATGACTCAATCTCTCAGTGCCTTGGTTCTCCCTCTCCATCTTCCCCCGAAAGGGCAGTGAATTGCCTTTACTCAGCCCTGCAGATGAGAAGCAGTTACCTGCAGGGCCTGGGAAGGGACAAGACACACAGAGGTTCCTGAAGAAACTTCTCCTGCATGGCCGGCTGGCCACCTTTCATCAGAGGGCATTTCTACAGGAGCCAAACCTCACTTAAACCGAGAGTTTGGGACTTCCGTACCCCTCCCTGGCCCTTTGGAGAACCATGAGGACATGCCGTCCTTTACAGATTAGTATTCCAGGTAGCTCAAGCCACAACTCCAGCCCTCTCCCAAGTCTCTGTTGCAAATCTTCACCTAATGCACTGGCACAATCCCTCCCTCTGCCATAACCCAGTTGTTTTCCACCTCGGAAAAAAATCCAAACAAAACCCGGTCCTCTAATACACAAAAGAGGACGTACAGGAAGGTAATATATTTCTGATTTCCTTCTCCAGGGATCAGGACCAGGGCCGTTCCCTTGCGTTTACATCAAAAGCTAATCCTCCCACCTCCTTCTTGTAGACACGCAAGTTCTCCAGCCTCTTCCTCATTACATAAGGCACATGCATAATCCTTCTCCTCCCACAGAGCATCTCAAGAAACACAATCCTCCTCCTTCCCCTCAATCAAACCAAGTCTAATCCCAGCACTTCTGACATTACCTGCTAAATAGCCATCAGTACAGTGAGAACAAATGGAATGAAGCACAAACTCTGCACATGGCTTAAACCACATCTTCACGACTGATGATTTCAGTTTTCTACTCAGCCTTTATGTTCTGCATTATACCTGCAATGGAAGATTATTTTTCTATACAAATTCCTGTCTTTTTTTTTTTTTTTTTGTGAGGGATGAGAGGAAGACAGGGTGTCTTCTATTAGTGAATAGTGGATTTTGTTTTGCTTTGTCAGTAGCATTTTATGGCCATATTTTGCAGACAAGTTCATGGTAAGTTCAGAGGAAATGAATTTTCAAAGAAAATCTAGCACAAAGACTTGTGGGGAATGATATGGAAAGTTGACAAAATTATGATGAAAAATTTAAAAAGAAATAATTAATTGTGCTGAAACACTGCACCAGTATTCATCACATTGTTAACTTTTCTTAGGGAAAATGCTTTATAGTCTGCAGTTTCAGAAAACAATCTTAACCTAGGCTATGGAAGCAGAATGCTGCATATAAAATGGTTTTGAAATGTATTTTTTTAATATATATATAGAAAAAAATGGCAAATATGTCTGAATGAGATAAGGCTTTCAGAACAAAATATAATACATGGAAATCCTTTCTTGAAGTGCTTTGTGGTCTTAAGGAGGTAGGAAACTTGAAACAGTAGTTACAGTAAACACAAGTCTAAACAAGGTGTGAAAAACTGCGGCATAAGCAGAAACAAAAACTCTGAAGAAAGTGGCTAAAAGAAGTGAGAGAAGTCAATTCTTACATGGACATGGGTAATCTATTTACAGTTACTTTAAAAAAAACATTTAAGAGCTCAGTTGCAAATAAACAGAGAAGGTCTATGCCCAGCATTTAGAAAAGGTAGTAAGAAAATGAAGAATAAGTAGAGAGCTGGGCACTCACAACTCCTAGCTCTAATTTCAGTCTGCCTGTGTCAAGTCGGCTGAACTGTGCCATCTCTTAGACCAGCTCCCTTCATGGCTAATGGGGTGATTGTATTTTCCTCTTCAAGCATACTATCAAGATGAATTAACTAAATTATATTAAGTAAAGCTACCTCACTGTCCTTCTGCAAATCTTCTGTTAAGACTCCTGCCTTGCCTTCATGTCTACAAAGGATATCTTGACTGCTGGGCAGCTGCTGTATTAAGATATCTGCCTATTTTAAGTATGTCTACATTAGCAAGCAATTTGGTGCAATAGACACAGAGCAGTAGATTGTAGAAGTTGATACTGAGGCACCTACATCTATATTAATCTGGGGCTCAGGTTTAATATCAACTAGATTCAGCCTCGTCCTCTGTACTGCATTTTGTGTGCAGTTCATATTTGTTTCAAGGGACCAACCATTGTTTTAGATCCTTGTATTTCCATCAATGCTCAGACTGCCTGTGGTGTGCTTCTGGAAAGGAGCTTCTGCTTTATTTTTCTCCAGAGGAATCTAGTTTAACACAAACCAAAACCATTCTTCAAAGCAAGCTGACATATGCTAAGTAAAAATGACCAGGGAGATTTTCTTCAAAACCACACAAGTGCTCCAAACCAAAATGCTAAGACAGGTGTAAGCAACGCTGACTACTATATTTTTTCTTTATGTATTCCCTCTATCTCCTTATGCCTATCCTGTATTGTTTTTGGTTTTTGTTTGTTTTAATCTTCTAGATACATGGAAGTTTTACACCATGCAAGGTTTTTATGTGAAGCCATTCTATGAAGACTGCTCCTGGCTGCAGTTTATGTGGAGTCACAAGCAGTTGCTATGGCACGAGTTAAAGTGCAAAGAACTGAGGTGCAAAGGCAGAAAGAAATATCTGATGCTGGATATTTTATATCAGTTTCCCTGCTGTAGCGTGGACTGGTCTAAGACAGTGAACTTTTGGGATAGTGCTTAACGCAGTGAGGTCTTACTCCATTATGTGGTTCCTATCACAGAATATTTATTCATACAGTGACACAGCATTGAAGAATTATTTGGCTCAGCATCTGTACTATCAAATTGTAACCTCATCTAGGTGCTCCTGCTCTGGCAAGGGGATTGGACTAGATGATCTTTCGAGGTCACTTCCAATCCCAAACATTCTGTGATTCTGTGAAATTAATTTTCTCAACAATAATGTATTTAAATATTAGTGTTAATAATTTGTCTTATTTTTTTGCTAGTACATTTTATCTTCCAACTTAGTATCATCTCAAAGGACATTTTATGTACCAATACAAACCCTGCTGCAGGGTTTATGCTATTGTTGAAGGAACAGATAACGTATACAACTGTTTAGAGTACAGACTGTTTAGTAAGTACAGAAAAAGGATAACACCTTGATATAGGCTAAACAGTATGTTAAGTAGGAAGACTTCCATTTTACTGTTACTGTGTTTTGAACTGCAAAAGGTGGAGACTACTATTGTTCTGGAGAAATCAGTCAGGAATCAACTGTTATGAGGAGTATATTCAAAAAGGGTTACTTTAAGCACCAGGAAGCTAATCTTCTTTGGTTACTCATAACGAGTAAAGAGATAAAAGCTTATTCAAAGAATAATTCAGAGCACCTAAGCTAAACCTTATCTCTGAAGCACCTTCTACCCACATCCTTCCCCACTGAGACAGGAACAGATGAAAGCTAGCCTTAAGTTAGCCTTTCTGAATAACCTCTGTTTGTGAACAGCATTCCCATATACTTCATTTCTTTAATCAGAGGATCTAAAACATATTGTTTTATTTTGAACTGTGAATGCCTCAATTTTTCCAGCCAAATTGCACTAAAATATTCCCGAATTTAAACATTTTAATTGGACTTGCCATTAAAAATGATTCAGTTACTCTTTAAAGAAGTAT